>NC_135982.1:3198730-3431230 GCF_053455715.1 Rhinoraja longicauda | reverse complement strand
ATTTCTGGTCGTTCAACTATGTACTTTGAATTGAATTGAATAAAATTTTATTAGCCAAGGATGAATACAAACAAGGAATTTGCCTTGGTGCTTTGCTCGCTAAAGGACAAAAACATGATATATCGCAGACAATTAAAAATAAAATATTATAATTTAAACATGTGAATATAAAGTACCAGAGTAAAAAGAGGCTCCAGACTTCAAACAGACTACATCAAAATACAGACAAAGGTGCTGTTTGCCGATGATACAAAGTTTGGAGACAAAGTATCTTGTGATGTGGATACGTGTGTACAACTCTTGGCATGGCGGTTAGTGTGGGCAAATGTAAGGTTATCGACTTTGATGTAAAGGATAGAAACAGCTCATTCTACAAACCGGGGAAGAATGACGCTGTACAGAGTGATCTCATGTCCTTGTGCACGGAACACAAAGTTAATATCAGCAGCCAAAATAAGAAGACAAATGAAGTGTATTGTTTTTATTGGACGAATGATAAAAATAGCAAAGTTTTGCTACAACTGTCCAATGTGTAATTGAGACCACACTTGAAGCACTGCAAATGCTTGTGATTTTAAATATGCTTTATTTAAGGAAGGATGTACTTGTATTGGAGGCAATTCTAGCAAAGTCCCCAAGGTTAAACCTGGGATGAAGGGGCAATCTTACGAGCAATGTGTGAGTGGGACCGTCCAAAACTCATTGGAGTTTAGAACTATGCATGCATGTTGATCTTGCTGAAGTGGATGAGATAACGAGAGGACTTGGGCAAGATGGTTGCTGAGAAGATGTTTCCCCTGAGTTTCAGAATGAGATGTTGGTGATTATAAAATGGAGTTGAAGAGGAAGGGTCTTAAATCTTTGGAATCTTCAACCTTGGAGAACTAGGGAGGCTGAATCATTGAGCAAATTCAAGGCCAAGATATGAGTCATCATGAACCTCATCGGATAGTGGAGCAGGCTTGTAGTGCTGCGGTTTCTACTCCTCCTCTTGTTTCATCTGCATTTATAGAATCTATATTTACTGTACTTCATCCCAGCTCACATCTTTGCCAATTGTGCAGGAAAATAACTGCAGATGCTGGTTCAAATGGAAGGTAGATACAAAATGCTGGAGTAACTCAGCGGGTCAGGCAGCATCTCTGGATAGATGCAATGGATTGACGTTTCAGGTTGAGACCCTTCTTCAGACTGCGAGTCAGGGGAGAGGGAGGCACAGAGATACGGAAGGGAAAAGTGTGAAAACCCTCTCCCTCTCCCCTGACTCTCGGTCTGAAGAAGGGTCTCGATCCAAATTATCACCCATTCCTTCTCTCCAGAGATGCTGTCTGTCCTGCTGAGTTACTCCGGCATTTTGTGTCTATCTTCGGTGTAAACCGGCATCTGTGGTCTCCTTGTACAAATATATCTCCCGATGCCTTTAGTGGTGCTTGACATTCAAGTGGTGCTGACAATGAATCAATAATCCCTTTTTTTTAACTTATTCACAGCATTTATTGACCATCCCTAATTGCCCCTGGTCGGAAAAGACAGTCAAGAGGTGGGCTTGGAGGCACAAATACTTTAGACTGTGTTAGGATGGTCGATTTCCACCCTAAAACCCCCTTCCCAGGTGGAAGGCAATCAATGGGTTTCATGCTCACTACACGGTGACTTTTCTTGATTCCAGATTTTATTTAATTACTTTAGTTTACATTCCCCCACTCCCATGGTGGGATTCCAACTCGCAGCTCTGATTCAATGGTCCAGTTGCTGCTGATTCAGCAATTAACTTGCACGCCATTATTTATCCAGCCGTGGTATGTGGGATCGCTGGTAGGCCAGCATCCATTTGGCATCCATAATTGCCCTTGATGAGGCAGCTGGGAGCTGTCTTGTTGAAATGTTGAGTCCCATTGTGCCCTTGAAACAACTAAATGACCTGTCAGACCATTTCAAAGGGCATTAATGGATGAACAATATGCCTTGCTGGTCAGACAGCATCTCAAGAGAACCATGTTCTCCTGAGATGCTGCCTGACCCGCTGAGCTACTCCACCACTCTATGTCTTCATTTGTAAACAAGCATCTGCAGACTGGATTTGTTTGTGTCTGGGTTTACATAAGGGCCATACTGAGGAAAGGCAACGATTCCCTTTCCTGGAAGGAATTAGTGATGCAGATGAATTTGTACAACAATGTGTTCGTTACATGGATTTCAGTATTGAATTTAGTTTTATTTGATCAAATTATTTTAAATTCAATAAATTAAAATTCTCTAGCACATTTCTCATGGAGAGAATCTACGTTGCAGAAGTTGGAAGTCTTAAAACACATCATGGTAGATAAATCCTCAGGGCCTGATCAAGTGCATCACAGGACATTGTGTGAAGCTGGAGAGAAAGTTGTGTGGTCACTGGCTGGGATATTTGTATCATCGATAGCCAAGGAGTGAGGTGCTGGGAGACTGGAGGCGGCTAATGTTGTGCCTCTATTAAGAAAGGCTGCAAGGAAAAGTCTAGGAAGTTATAGATCGGTGAGCCTAACATCATGGTAAGTTTACTGGAGAGCATTTGGTGAGACAGGATCTACATGGATTTGGATCAGGGATAGTCAGCATGACTTTGTGCAATGGAAATTGTGTCTTGTAAATTTGAATGAGTTTTTTGAGGAGGTAACCAGAAAGATTGATGAGGGCGGTGTGGTGCGACGTATGAAGGTCACTTAGATAGGTACGTGGACAGGAAAGGTTTGAAGGGAGATGGGCGGGTTCATAATGTATCCAGGTTGTGTTTGCGTTAGGAAGGAACTGCAGATGTTGGATAATACCGATTATTGTTAATGAGTAACTCAACGGGTCATGCAGCATCTCTGGAGAAAAAGGATGGGAGACGTTTCGGGTCGGAACTCTTCTTCAGACTCGAGAAGGGTCTGAAAAAGGTTTCTGACCCAAAACGTTACCCATCCTTATTCTCCAGAGTTGCTGCCTGACCCGCAGAGTTACTCCAGCACTTTGTATCTATTTTGTGTATGTGTTAGATGTGTGAAGAAGTGTCTCGACCCGAAACGTCACCCATTCCTTCTCTCCTGAGATGCTGCCTGACCTGCTGAGTTACTCCAGCATTTTGTGAAATAAATACCTTTGATTTGTACCAGCATCTGCAGTTATTTTCTTACACTGCCTGCTAGATGTGTGTATAATGTATCCCTAGATTTTTGTAATTCAAAAAATATATTTTATTCATAATATTCATGAATATAAATTAAATATAATTAGGACATGTCTTTCTCTACAATCATTGCACCATCAGTAGAATACGTTCCCTTACAATGCATCAACACTTCCCATACTTCCCCATGAACAATGAATCCATGAACCCTGATAGAGGCTGTTGCACAGGAAGCATCAGATACCCAGTGGTTTCTGGATCCTAGACTGTGGGCCTTCCCACATAATACCAATGGACACGCTGGCCACAATTTCCAGCCAAGTGTTATGAAACCTGCTAGCCTGAACAAAAATCAATGTGCTGGAGGATCTCAGCAGGCAGGCAGCATCTGGACCCTTCTTCAGACTGATGGAGTAGCGGGGATTAAGCTGTGAAGGAGAGGTGAGGCGAAGGAGTGGAGCAAACGCTAGTTCATGATGGTGGCAACGGACCTCGGGAGGGAAGGCCTTCTCATCTGCATCCACCTATCACTCCAGATATTTGCACCACTCCTTCCCATCACCTCTCGTTACCAGCATTTCCCCCTCTATTCCAGCAGTCTGAACAAGGGTCCCAACCTAAAACGCCGTCCATTTCCCTCCACAGTTTCTGCCTTGCCTGCTGAGTTCTTCCAGCAATGTGTCCTTCAGCATCTCAGGGATGTCTATGTACAATTGTAAAACATAAAACAGCGCAGCACTGGAGCAGGCACTTGGGCCACAATGACTGTGCCTAACAAGATGCCAAGACCAACTTCTATCTGCCTGCACATGATCCATATCCCTCCATTCCATGCACATCCATGTGCATATCCAAAAGTCTCTTAAATGCCACTATGGTATCTCCCTCCACCACCACCCCAGCTGCACGTTCCAGATCCCACTACCCTCATTGTAAAACAAAATGATCCCGCACATCTTTAAACGTTGCCCCTCTCTCCTTAAAGCTGTGACCTTTCATATTTGACATTTTCCAAACTGGGGAAAAAGGTTCTGTCTGTCTACCCTATCCATGCCTCCCATATTCTTTACATACTTCTCTCAGGTCTCTCCTCTGGCGTTCCCGGGAAAACAATCGTAGCATAACATTAAGAATGAGAAGAATGAAAAAAAAAAAAGACCAGCGACTGAATGTCACAACAGAGTCACAAATTAAAGGCCTGGAGAACCTTAAAGGGAGCAATGCAGCAAATAGAGAGGTTTGGCAGAATAAGAGTTATGGAGTCATAGAGTCATACAGTGTGGAAACAGGCCCCTCAGCCCAACATGTCCCATCTACACTGGTCCCACCTGCCTGTGTTTGGCCCATATCCCTCTAAACCTGTTCTATCCATGTACCTGACTAAATGTTTCTTAAACATTGTGATAGTCCCAGCCTGAACTACCTCATCTGGAGCTCGTTCCATGCACTCACCACCCTTTGTGTGAAAAGGTTACCCCTCAGATATCTATTAAATCTTTCCCTCCTCACCTTAAACCTATGCCCTCTGGTTCTTGATTTCCCCTACACTGGGCAAGAGACTCTGTGCATCTATCCGATCTATTTCTCTCATGATTTTGTACACCTCTATAAGATCACCCCTTATCACCCTTTGTTGCAAGGAGTAGTGTTCCAGCCTGCTCAATCTCTCCCTATAGCTTAGGCCCTTCAGTCCTGGCAACATCCTCGTAAATCTTCTCTGCATCCATTCCAGCTTTGTAACATGTTTCCTCTATCATGGTGCTCAGAATCGAACACAATACTCCAAATGCAGCCTCATCAACTTATATAACTGCAACATGACCTCCCAACTTGTATACTCCTAGTTTAGTAGGAGTGGGTACAGGGAATAGTTAAAGACATGTTTGGTGTGCCCTACTTGTGTGGCACAGTGGCACAGCAGTAGAGTTGCTGCCTTACAGTGCCAGATACCCGGGTTCAATTCTGACTTTGAGTGCTGTCTGTACGGAGTTTGAATGTTCTCCCTGTGACCGTGTGGATCTTCTCTGGGTGCTCCCGTTTCCTCCCACACTCCAAAGACGTACAGGTTGAAAGGTTATTTGGCTTGGTATAAATTTAAATTGCCCCCAGTGTCTCTAAGATAGCGTTACTATGTGGAGATCGCTGGTCAGCACAGACACGGTGGGCCGAAGGGCCTGCTTCCACGCTGTATCTCTAAACAAAACTTGGAGCAGGAGGGTGGGATTGGCCTTCTGCCTATGTATGCATCATAGTGGATGATCTTTCAGCTCACAAGATGTCTCACTCTGTCTAAGATCTCCGTGAGGGAGGATGATTCAATGGAATCTTGACCTGAGGCAAAAGAAAAGGGGAAGATGAACCTTCCCTGTTGGCCCCTGCCCATGGAACCAGCGTGCTATTGTCCACCAAGCACAGGCTGTAATGCATCACCATGTGAACAGGTTTAATTCAGTGTGCAACTCGCCAGCTGGAAAATACCTGGTCGTAGGAACCATTCCATAGGTTACATCAGTCATTGTCACCGACAATGCAGGTGTTCCCTGCAGAGTACAGAACAGAACAAATTGACAAGAATATTACCTGATTCAGAGGATGCCAGGAGATCACCAGAGGATTTCCATTGAGGTGTACATTGTGGGATACAGTCCAATTGTCAGGGGACAGTTTCCTGGAAATCGTTAAATAAAGAGTACACTTTGTATATAACCAGTAGAAATACACCGTGCAAATTATCCAGTGTACTCTGAATCCATACTGTGACTCGATGCGGGAGGTCCAGGGATTCAACACCGTCATTTTTAGTTTACAGACACAGCGCGGAAACAGGCCCTTCGGCCCACCGAGCCCATGCCGACTAGCGATCCCCGCATGCTAACACTATCCTACACGCACCAGGGACAATTTTACAATTTCACCCAAGATAGTTAGCCTGCAAACCTGTACATCTTTGGAGTGTGGGAGGAAACCAGAGCACCGGGAGAAAACCCACGCAGGTCACGGGGAAAACATACCAACTCTGTACTGACAGCACCCGTAATCAGGATCGAACCCGGGTCTCTGGCGCTGTGAGGCAGCAACACTACAGCTGCGCCACCATCTTGGACAATTTATATACATACATAACAAAGACATAGTGCACAGTGTCTTGACAATTTGTGTAGAGTCAAGGTATAGAAACAGAGGAAACCCCATGGATAACTGACAAGGTTATGGTGCAGATGCAGAGAGAGATACATTGAATATATGTAATATCTGGGGTTTCTTTCTTTAGTTAGAGGGTGGTGAATCTGTGGAATTCATTGCCACAGACAGCTGTGGAGGCCAAGTCAGATATCTTTAAGGCAGATATCTATACCATAACTCTGGATATATTGTCCAGAGTACCCCTCTCTCTATGACTCCACGTAAAATATCTACGCCACTTCACTCTGTATCAGTATGCAAGTTGTTCATGGTTTCCCCTGTCGACACCTTAATTCTAAATTGTTTGGTCTAGAGTACCCTCTCTGTGTTTATACCATAACTCTACAACCTCCCTGGAACTATATTGTAATTCTTTGTCAGAGGTTTTGTCTCTAAGAGCTGCATGGCATAATGTTCATAGGTTTGGTAGCCCCAAGATATACATTGCAGTTACATGTTTTTAGTGATTTCAATGTTTTGAATTGCATTAAGCTTGTGCTTGCTGCGTGATGGTTCTTACTGCAAGGGGTAAGTCTCCATTCTGGTGCGGACAAGTCTTTTGGAAATTTCAATTCGTCTTTTTAATTGCTGGATTTTTGTTTTACTCAAATCTAAAATTGCAGAAATCTTTTCAAAATCTCCCTTAAATTATTAACATTTTCCCACATTTTGATAATACAACAGACATAATTTCAGATGTCCCATCCACTTCCATATTGAACATAGAAATCAATATTGGCCGTGGCATGATTGTATATGGTTTCCTTGTTTGTCCTTAACTTTGATCCTGGAGGATATTTGGATGCCCATAGGTGGTGATTAGTTTTTTGGTGATTTTCAAGTGATGTACTTTGTTGGGAGTGAGCGATGTTTTATGAATACGGCGCACCATAAAGATAGCAGACCTAGTAAATACAAAGTATTCTTCTCATTCTGACTTTAAACACTTGCTTTCTTCTTCATACCAGCGAATCCTACATTTTGATGGGATGTTATCCATAAAATTAATACAGGACTAATCACATTTACATTGTATGAAATGGGAGCACAGTCTGTAACACCTTTTTATATTCTGCAGAAATATTTTGAAGGGAGATCACAAGTGCATCACATGTATACACTACTCGTGCAGTCTGGCTGTGACTGCCTGAAATCAGAGTCCTGCAATACTACAGAAAGGCATATTGATGACTAGTCGACTGAGGTTGGAGAGCACCATGTCCTTGACATTATAGTATTCCCAAGACGTTTAGTTTTTAGTTCTAGTTTTAGAGATATGGCATGGAAACATGCCCCTTTGGCCCACAGAGCCCGCACCAACCAACGATCCCCACACATTAACACAACCCTACACACACTCGGGACAATTTTACATTTATGTTAAGCCAATTAACCTACAAACCTGTACGTCTTTGGTGTGTGGGAGGAAACTAAAGATCTCGGAGAAAACTCATACAGGTCATGGCGAGAGTGTACTAATTCCATACAGACAAGCACCGGATTGAAGGATCGAAGAAGCACAAGGATCGAACATGGATCTCTGGTGCTGTAAAGGTCGTAGTTCTACTCTACGTGGTAGAGCTACGGCCCATAAGTTTTCACATGTTTCATAAGTTCATAGTCCGTAATGTCTAGGAGCAGAATTAGGCCATTCAGCCCCTGAAGTCTACTCCGCCATTCAATCAGGGCTGATTCATCTTTCCCTCTCAACTCCATTCTCCTGCCTTCTCCCCATACATCACCCCTGACACCCATACTAATCTGGAATCTGTCAGTCTCCACCTTAAGAATAACCATTGACTTGATCCCCACAGCCGTCTGTGGCAATGAATTCCACAGCTTCACCACCGTCTGACTAAAAATATTCCTCCTCCTCTCCTTTCTAAGGGAATGTCCTTTATTCTGAGGCTGTGGCCTCTGGTCCTAGACTCTCCCACTAGTGGAAACATCCTCTCCACGTCTACTCTATCCAGGCCTTTCACTATTCGGTAAGTTTCAACGAGGTTTCAATGTTTAGAAGGGGTTAGAAGAAGGTGTGAACATCAGTGTTATGGCACTTGATCCAAAAGAAAAATAGTGGATTGTGGTTTGGCCACCCCTGCTCCATGAAGACTGACTCAGTCAACCCTCTCTGCTTCTACTCCGAGAGTCCAGATCTAATTATCTGGTATCTTTCCCTGCATTTGTCATCATCCACATAGGGCTAATAACATTTAAATCTTATAATAAATACATTGTTCATGTTGTATATTTACCACTGTTCTATCTAAATGGTTTGGTGTACGACCCTCTCTATTCCATGTCCCGTGCACTCTGCGGGGTCAGGACTGTGGGACCGTTATGTTAAGCTTGTTCTTCATGAGCATTGATTTTAAACCTTGCAGCTCTGTGAGGTTGCAGAGAGTGCAGACAGACGTGAGTACACAGCATCCTCAGCACTGAATTTCGATAGTCCGTGGTTGGCTCCAGGGCATGTTTTTGGCTAATCTCTAGTTAAGTACCTGATGAAAATATAAATTAACCAATTGCTCAGTGATGCAGTGTTTTTCTTTGCCAAGGTGATCACTGCCAGATATGACTGATTTGAGAGGCTTGGGAAAGATAACAGTCGGCCATACGCAGTGATCAGGATTGACGCAGTGATCAGGGGTGACGGTTTAGTTAGAGATCTTTAGAGATACAGCGTGCAAGCAGGCCCATCGGCCCACCAAGTCTATGCTGTCCATTGATCACCTGTTTGCACTAGTTCTACGTTATTCCACTTTTACATCCACCCCCTACACATCTGGGCCAAATTTACAGAGTCCAGCTGACCAAGAAACCTGCACGTCTTTGGGATGTGAGAGGTAACCAGAGTACTTGGTGGAAACCCAATACTCACAGGGAGAATGGACGAACTCCACACAGGACAGCGCCCCAGGTCAGGACCAAACCCGGGTCTCTGGCATTGTGAGGCAGCAGCTCTACTAGCTACTCCACAGTGCTGCCCATTGATTTCAGTTTGACTGCCAGTACAGATACTGCCCATGCTTAGATACTGCAAATTACCCAGTGTCCCCCTCACTGAGTCTATTACATGATCAAATCTACTTGTTATTCTGTGAGTTGCTCTTCAGGAATAACTGAGTAACTCTTCAGGAGGGTGCGGCACGGTGGCGCAGTGGGTGTGCTGCCTGTACCCAGTTTGTACGTTCGCCCTAAGACTGTGTGGGCTTTCTCTGGGTGCTCCAGTTTCCTCCAACACTCCAACCATGTGCAGGGTTGTAAGTGTTTTTGGCTTTGGAAAAAAATTATAAATTGTTCCTAATGTGTCGGATGGTTCTAGTGTACGGGGTGATCGCTGGTCGGCACGGACTCGCCGGGCCGAAGGGCCTGATTCCGCGCTGTATCTCTAAAGTCTGAAGATCCCTCTTGCTCCTCCATGTTGTCTCCACTATCAGGGCTTTTTGATGAGCCTCCCATCACAATATCTTTAAGTACATGAGATATTTTTTACCTCAGATGGGTATTTTATATCTGTGTCTTCTCATCAAGAAAAGATCTGTTGGTGCAGGCTGTTTCAGGACCTTGTGGAAAAGCAAAATTAATGTTCACGGAGCTTTTCATACTCGAAAGAAGAGTGCTGTGAGGTATCTCAGACGATAGATGGGGGAATAGAAAAACGGTGACCCCGAATTTTACTTGAAGTTAAAAGAAGGATTATACTGAGGATAAGGCGGGAAATTAACAAATGAACAATAATGGAACTAATTACAGGAAATTCTTTTAAAGGGTAGAATTGATGGCACTGCAATGCTACACTCTGTATCTTGCAATTTGCCCTTTCCATTATACTTGAGTTTAACTTGATTGTATTTATGCATAATATTACCAGTCCACCACTAATTTTTTATTCCGGCACATTTGGTTCCATAGCCGTGTCGTATTATCTGCTTTGCCAGAATAATGGAAGGGGGGGGGGGGGGTGGAGGGTGGGGGGTGGGGTGGGGGTGGAGGGTTGGGGGGGGGGTGGGGGGAGGGGGGGGTAGGGGGGAGATACTGGCCCACAAAGTGCTGTGGAGGTCGGCAATGGGAATGGATCTGCCGGCTCCGGCCGGGCTGAAGTTCCAGAGCCCCGGCTGCAGGGGGCAAATTTGACCCACCGATCGGCGCGGAAGTCCCAATGAGGCCGAGATCAGCCGGCTCACCCGGCCTAAGTGCCTCATTTTCAGGTGGACATCCGGAGGGGATTTCAAGTCCGCTCGTGTCATTTTGTCGGGATTAAAGAAACCATCAGTTGCTGGGACATCGATGGTGGACCTGTATCTGATCTGACTGGACAGCATGCAAAAGAAGGGTCTCAACCCAAAACGTCACCCATTCCTTCTCTCCAGAGATGCTGCCTGTCCCGCTGAGTTACTCAGGCTTTTTGTATCCAGCTTCAGTTCCTTCTGACACAAAACAAAGCTTTTCACTGAACCTAGGTACATGTGACAATAATAAACCTAAATTGAATTACATATTCAGAGGACAGACTGCCTAGGGCTTTGTGTAATGAGCAATTGATTGCGACATGGGGAGATGCTTTTTTATGGATGAATTCAGATATTCAAAAGGACGTTCCCAAGCCTGTAAGTCTGAAGAAAGGTCTTGACACGAAACGTTGCCAATCCATGCCCTCCAGAGATGCAGTTTGACCCGCTGAGTTACTCCAGCACTTTTTTGTATACCAGCATCTACAGTTCCTTATATCTCCATTATAATCGTGTAATATGTGACCAGATAGCTGACCTGGATGCACTGTTGACATAGACATTTGAGTCATTAACCAAAGGCAATACGTTGGTCAATGGTGAAAAGGGGAATCCATGATCCTGAGCTGGGGCAGTTTTTACTTTACACGAGTGGATTGGAGCTGTGTATGATTTTCATAGCTGGCTCTAAGTTAAGCCAGAGAGCTGTGCCCTCTGGGTAAGTCCTCCTCCCATTCCCCCGGCTTTACTCTCATATAAGATATAGAACAGTGCAGCACGGGATCAGGCCCACGCTACAATGGCTGTGCTGAACATGATGCCAAGCTAGACACAAAATGATGGAGTAACTCAGCGGAACAGGAAGCATCTCTGGGTAGAAGGAATGGGTGACGTTTCGGGTCGAGACCCTTCTTCAGTCCGAAGAAGGGTCTCAACCCGAAACACCACCAATTCATAGAAACATAGAAACATAGAAAATAGGTGCAGGAGTAGGCCCTTCGAGCTTGCACCGCCATTCAATATGATCATGGCTGATCATCCAACTCAGTATCCCGTACCTGCCTTCTCTCCATACCCCCTGATCCCTTTAGCCACAAGGGCCACATCTAACTCCCTCTTAAATATAGCCAATGAACTGGCCTCAACTACCTTCTGTGGCAAAGAATTCCACAGATTCACCACTCTCTGTGTGAAAAAAAACGTTCTCATCTCGGTCCTAAAAGACTTCCCCCCTTATCCTTAAACTGTGACCCCTTGTTCTGGACTTCCCCAATAACGGGAACAATCTTCCTGCATCTAGCCTGTCCAACCCCTTAAGAATTTTGTACGTTTCTATAAGATCCCCCTTCAATCTTCTAAATTCCAGCGCGTACAAGCCGAGTCTATCCAGTCTATCCAGTCTTTCTTCATATGAAAGTCCTGCCATCCCAGGAATCAATCTGGTGAACCTTCTCTGTACTCCCTCTATGGCAAGAATGTCTTTCCTTCCACCCAGAGATGCTGCCTGTCCCGCGTAGTTACTCCAGCATTTTGTGTCTATCTTCGGTGTAAACCAGCATCTGCAGTTCCTTCCTCCACATGATGTCAAGTTAAACTAATCTCCTCTGCCTGCACATGATCTATATCCCACCATTCCCTGCTTATCCCTGTGCCTATCTAAAACACCACTATCATATCTGCTTCCACCGCTAGCCCTGGCAGAACATTGCAGGCAGCTATGTATGTGAAGAAAGGCCAAACTTGCACATCCCCTGGTATCTTACAGTAAATACAGGCTTTGGTCGTGCAAGTTTTCCGTTTACAGGAGATAGTGAAAAATATTGCAATGTCCTTTCAGAAAGAGTGCTGTTGGTCTGGTCTGGTCTTAAATTTCTGTTAAAATAATCTTATCAATAATGGAAAATACTTTGACGGGTTTGCAAAACTGATTTCCCTAATTTTTCTATTGTTCTTAAATGGAATGTCGATCTTAAAGAAACCTCAGATATAAATGGAAACATTTTGGAAGAGGGACTCGACAATGCTGACTTCTTTGGTTGTTTTAACCCTCGTTGCTCTGTAGTCATAGAGTCATTCAGAACGGAAACAGGCCCCTCTGGCCCACTTGCCCATGCCTAGCAAGATGCCTCCTGCACCAGTCCTACCTGCTTGCATTTGGTCCATATCCCTCGAAACATAGAAAATAAGTGCAGGAGGAGGCCATAACTTGACATCATGGCTGATCATTCACAATCAATAACCCGTGCCTGCCTTCTCCCCATATCCCTTGATTCCACTAACCCATAGAGCTCTATCTAACTCTCTCTTAACTCCATCCAGTGATTTGGCCTCCACTGCCCTCTGTGGCAGAGAATTCCACAAATTCACAACTCTCTGGGTGAAAAAGTTCCTTCTCACCTCAGTTTTAAATGGGCTCCCCTTTATTCTAAGACTGTGGCCCCTGGTTCTGGATTCACCCAACATTGGGAACATAGAAAACCTCTCCTATCCATGTACTTGTCCAAATGTCTGTCAATTGTTGTTATATTACCTGCCCAAACTAACCGCTCTGGCAGCTCGCTCCATGTACCCACCACCCTTTGTGTGAAAATGTTGCCCCTCAGGTTCCTATTAAATCTTTCCCCTCTCAGCTTAAACCTATGTTCTTGGATTCTTGATTCCCCTTCTCTCGGTGAAAGACTCTGCATCCACTCTTTCCATTTCCCTCATGATCTTGTACAACTCTATGAAATCACCCCTCTTTCCCCTGCTCTCCAAGTGATAAAGTCCTAGCCCAATCAACCTCTCCCTATAGCTCGGGCCCTCAAATCTTGGCGTTATCCTTGTAAATCTTCTCTGCACTCTTTCCAATTTATCATCCAGAATAAATCTCCCTTGCTCTTCCTCCAATTGTTCCAAAATTCTTTTACATGTTATTATATTACATATTATTTGATATTGGAAAAGCATTTAATGATGGCAAAACATTTAATGCCTTTCTTTGGAATTAACCAGTGTAATATCCAATTACCACATGTACACATTCATAATTATTTCAGAGAATTACTCAGAAGCATTAGAGGTTTTAGTTTAAAGATACAACACGGAAACAGGCCCTTTGGCCCACTGAGTACGTGCCAACCAGCAATCACTCCGTACACTACATTGTCCTAGACACTAGGGACAAATTACAATTTTATCGAAGCTAATTAACCTACAAACGTGTACATCCTTGGAATGTGGGAGGAAACTGGAGCTCCCGGGGAAAACCGGAGAAATCACGGGTAGAGCGTACAAACATTGTACAGACAGCACCCTTAGTCAGGATCGAACCCGGGTCTCTGGTGCTGTAAGACAGCAACTCTACCTCTGCGCCACTGTGCTGCCCACTTACCATCAATATTTCCCAAAGTGATGGATTTTAAGCGAGATCAAGGGTTAAGAGTGTTTAATTGTCATATGAACTGACAACGGAGCAGCAAGTTCCACAGGAGGAGGGACCAGGCAGTTTGCAGCCTTTCCAGTAACGATTCACTTTAAAGGTCAAGTTAATGTGAAGGATTGACCATTTCCTTAAAAGAGGAAAACTCATTTAGTAGGAACGAACAGCAGATACTGGTTTACACCGAGGATAGACACACAGTGCTGGAGTAACTCAGCAGGTCAGGCAGCATCTCTGGAGAGAAAGGTTTGTCAACGTTTCAGATCAGAGCCCTTCAAACTCATTGCTTACTTCTGTCATCAGCCACAATTGTGGACACAGCCCAGACCACCACCCAAACCAACCTCCCTTCCGTTGACTCCATTGACTCCATTTATACCTCACACTGCCTCGGCAAGGCCAGCAGAATCATTCTCTCCCCCCCATCAGGCAAAAGGAAGTGTGAAAATGCACACCTCCAGATTCAGGAACAGTTTCTTCCCAGCTCTTAGATATAAAAAGCCGGAGTAACTCAGTGGGACAGGCAGCATCTCTGGAAATAAGGAATGGGTGACGTTTTGGGTCGAGACCCTTCCCAGCTGTTATCAGGCAACTGAACCATCCTACCACAACCAGAGAGCAGTGCTGAGATACTATCTACCTCTTGGGTGATCCTCGGACTATCCCTGATCGGACTTTGCTGGCTTTACCTTGCACTAAACGTTATTCCCTTATCATGTATCTATACACTGTAAATTGCTCAATTGTAATCGTGTATTGTCTTTCTGCTGACTGGATAGCAGGCAACAAAAGCTTTTCACTGTACCTCGGTACACGTGACAATAAACCAAAATGAATAGTTCAGCAGGCCTTTTTGGAAAGGGTGCGTGCAGGAAAGGGAGAAGCTATTGCAAAATACTTCTCTCACGCCTTTCACAGAATAGGTCACATCTGAAGGAACAATGCCATTCTAATTAACATGGAAATCTTCATAGTCAAACCATTTCAACGGTAAACTTGGCACCTCACACACTGGGTGCAGCTACATAATCACAACATTCAATAGAACTGCATTTCAGAAGCAGAGAACAATACATCCGTGTAACAATAGGTGCACATTGACTCGTGACTGCATTGAATTTTACATGGAACCCTTTTAACACCTGCAGGATCTTTAAACAACTGTGGAGTCAAACCCACTCCCCTTCCCCAACCCCAATCTTTCCCACAGCTCTACAAATCTATCCTTTTTCGATATTTATTCAATTCCCTTCTGAAAACTACCTGTCAACCCACTTCCATCACCAATTCCCTTGGTTAGAACAGTCAATTCTCTTTTATTTTCAATCTTTGATGTATCCTCTGATTGTTTTGGCAGTGGAAATGTTTGCCACACCTACTTTTTTTCTAACTTTCCCAAGTTAGAACAAGCTTCATTGAATCTCCCAATTAACATACGGTGTCATTCAGAATGAGCTGGCATTTCTGGGTATGGCAGGGTCTGAGTTACAGTGGAGTCTCTACCTTAAGACTTTAGAGATACAGTGTGGACCCAGGCCATTCTGGCCCACCGAGTCCATGCTGACCAGCAAGAGTGCGCTAGCACTAATCTATACACTAGGGACAATTTTTCAATTCTATCGAAGCCAATCAACCTACAAACCTGCACGTCCTTGGAGTGTGGGAGGAAACCACACCGGGAGAACGTACAAACTCAATGTAGACAGCACCTGGAGTCAGGATGGAACCTGGGTCTTTGGCTCTGTAAGGCAGCAACTCTACTGCTGTGCCACCGTGCCACACTTCTTGGAATGAAGAGAGAAGAGAAATCTACACAAACAACAGTGTCTTAATATTTAAAACATTTTGTACCTCTTAAAGTCCCAAGGCATTTTGCAGTTGCATTATCTGTCAACATCTGATGTAATGTAATTGAAGGAAATATTAGAACAGATGACCAAAGATAGCTTTTATGTCAGCTATTCTGGGCAGAATATTACTGGCATTTTCTATTTTACCTTTGAATATACATGTGCATTTTTGTTTGTTCCAACGAACCATGAGCGATTGAAAGTGTTTTCTCCACCAGAACATGGATTGAACAATAAACCGTAATGGATTAAAGGAGCAGTCAGTTCATAGACAGTCCTACTGCAGCTAATCAGAAATACTCCGTACCTCTCTGTAACCATGTTACATCAGTCATCATTTGGCTTAAAGGTAAATGCATGAATCTCCCTAAATATCTTTGCTTCTCCCATTTCTCATCTTTCTGCATTGGTTTTCTTTCCTGATTATTTTACGATTTTGCTTGACTTTCTTTCTTTTAACAAGAACATTTCTTCAGAAATTCCTAACTCATTAATATAATGTAACTGTTTTGCAACAAACCTCCACCATCAAAGATTAGATTAGCCGCCTCCTTTCTAGTCGACTAAAAATAGGTTTGCCTCATGGTTTATGTGTACTTTCTTTATTCAGAGCCATCAAAGGCATGCCCTTCAATATTTTAGCATTAGCCGGACTTTGTTCCATTGAGATACTGCAATGAATGAGATAGATCATAGTCTTTTAGTGCAATTGTAATAAACCCAGAAAATGCTGGAAACACTCCAGGGGTTGGGCAGCATCTGTGGAGAAAGAAAAACAGAGTTAATGTTTCAGGTTGATTTGAACAAGGACACAAAGAGCTGGAGTAACTCAGGGGGTCAGACAGCACCTCAGGAAGCAGAGTTTCGACCCGAAACGTCACCCATTCATCCTCTCCAGAGATGCTGCCTGTCCCGCTGAGTTACTCCAGCTTTTTGTCTATCATGGATAGGTGACGTATTCAGTCAGGTACCTTCTTCAGACTCTTCTGAAGAGTGGTTGCAGCGTGAAAAGTCACCTATCCATGTTCTCCAAGGATGCTGCCTGACCTGTTGAGTTACTCCAGCACTTTGTGTCTTTGTTTTGTAAACCACCATCTGCAGTTCCTTGTGTCTTGATTTCCCATTCAACCTAATTCCCTAATTCTGATGAAAGGCAGTGGGCTAAACCCTTCACCCTCCTGTTCTCTCCACAGATGGTGCCTGACCTGAGTATACTCAGCTTTGTTCTGGATTTGCTTTGATTCCTAACCTCCACAGTGTTAAGCACAGAAGTATCAATCTTCTTGTTTGCCATTGATAAGATGCACACCAGTATTTTCAGACTGTGGGCGGCACAGTGGTTTAGCTGGTGGAGGTCAGCCTCACAGTGCCAGAGACCCAGGTTCGATCCTGACCTCAGGTGCTGTCTGTGTGGAGTTGGCACATTCTCCTTGTTACTGCGTGGGTTTCCTCCAGCTGCTCCAGTTACTTCCCACAACCCAAGGATGTGTGGATTTCTAACTTGATTCTCCTCTTGTGAAATTATCCCCTACTGTGTCGGGAGTGGATGTGAAAGTGGGATAACTTAATACTGGTGTAAATGGGTGATCGATGGTCGGCGTGGACTCAGTGAGCTGAAGGGCCTGTTTCCATACTGTATCAATTCAATTAGAGTCATAGATGCATACAGCATGGAAACAGGCCCTTCGGCCCAACTTGCCCACACCAGCCAACATATCCCAGCTTCACTAGTCCCACCTGCCTTCAATCAATTTAATGGGGCCTGTTCTTGCATTGAAACGCTGTTATTGATAAGATGACTTTCATTATTTTAATACCATTTGACCCATTTACACTAGTTCTAAGTTATCCCACTTCCACATCCGCTCCCTACTGTAGGGGATAACCTGTAAATATTGGACAGTGTTGTTTGATGAGGGATTGGTGGATTGGCTGCTTTACATTAGCAGGGATGGTCACATAAGGGGGCGGACCGTGCTGACTGGTGGTTCCAAGCATTGGGGCCAAACGCAGGCACATGGGACGAGCATGGATGGGGTATCTTGGTCGGCATGGGCAGGCTGGGCCGAAGGGCCTGTATCTGTGCTGTACGACTATCAGTTATTAGCTTTCGCAGTACGTCGTGAACTCCAAAGAAAAGCCGGAGGTCAGATGTCAGGTACATGGCTGACCTGCAATGTTGAAGAGAGGGACACAGAAAGCTGGAGTAAGTCAACGGGATTGGCAGCATCCCTGGAGAGAAGGAATTCCTTCTTTCCAGAGATGCTGCATGACCCACTGAGTTACTCCAGCTTTTGTCCTGTCTATCTTCGATTTAAACCAGCATCTGCAGTTCCCCCCTGCACACATTGAAGAGAGAGCCCAGATGTATTTGCAGCTGGCTCTGGCTTTATCCAGTGAGGTGTGCCGGGCTAGTGGGAATGTCCTCTATCTGACCCTGGCTAATGTGGCTGCGTGGCTTATTCTGGCTCGGCCGGTTTGGCTTAATTTTAAAATAATGCATATTTAAAACCATGAAAATAATGTGATTTTAAAAATCTTTTTTCCTGTATTTTTTCCTCGTGTTTTGGTTTTGGGTGTCGACATTTATTTTGTGTCTCTAGCCATTAGCCAGCGTGCTGCCTGGCCCTCGGGAGCTGTGCCTCTGGCATCCACTCTCGGTGCCCACACCGCCTCTCGGCTGCGGAAGGTCGACACATCTGACCTCCACATCTGGGTACAAGGATGGGCGGATGGACAGGGAGAGCGACGCGGCATTATCTCTGAAGTCTAAAGTAAAAGTCTGAAGCCTGTTTTTATTGCCTGTCTTTAATTGCCCGGGAAGGTGCAGCAAACATTCTGCTGAAGGTGCCTCCCTAAAGCTCTTGGAAAGGCAATTCTGGATTTAGTGTTGTCCAATGAACCAGATTTGATAAGAGAACTCGAAGTAAAGGAACCGCTTGGAGGTAGTGATCATAACAAGATTAGTTTTAATCTGCAATTTGAGAAGGAGAAGGTTAAATTGGAAGTGTCGGTGTTGTAGTTGAACAAAGGGGACAATGAAGGCATGAGAGAGGAGCTGGCCAAGGTAGACTGGAAAGGGATCCTAGCAGGAATGACGGTGGAACAGCAATGGCAGGAATTTCTGGGTATAATCCGGAAGATGCAGGATCATTTCATTCCAAAAAGGAAGAAAGATTCTAAGGGGAGTAGGAGGCAACCGTGGCTGACAAGGGAAGTTAGGGGTGGGAAAAAACTAAAAGAAAAGATGTATAACACAGCAAAGAGTAGCGGGAAGACAGAGGATTGGGAAACTTTCATAGGACAACTGAAAGGTAACAAAACGGGCAATACGGGCTGAAAAGATGAAGTACGAGGGGAAGCTGGCCAAGAATATAAAGAAGGACATAGCGCAGCGGTAGAGTTGCTGTTTTACAGCGAATGCAGCGCCGGAGACTCAGGTTCGATCCTGACTACGGGTGCTGCACTGTAAGGAGTTTGTACGTTCTCCCCGTGACCTGCGTGGGTTTTCTCCGAGATCTTCGGTTTCCTCCCACACTCCAAAGACGTACAGGTATGTAGGTTAAATTGGCTGGGTAAATGTAAAAATTGTCCCTAGTGGGTGTAGGATAGTGTTAATGTACGGGGATCGCTGGGCGGCACAGACTTGGAGGGCCGAAAAGGCCTTTTTCCGGCTGTATATATATGATATGATATGACAGTAAAAGCTTCTTTAGATATGTTACGAGAAAAAGAGTAGCAAAGTCAAATGTGGGTCCCTTGAGGGCAGACACGGGTGAAATTATTATGGGTAACAAGGAAATGGCAGAGGAGTTGAACAGGTACTTCGGATCTGTCTTCACTAAAGAAGACACAAACAATCTCCCAGGATTGCTCCAAGCCAGCATGGATTTATGAAAGGGAAATCATGCTTGACTAATCTTCTGGAATTTTTTGAGGATGTGACAAGTAAAATGGATGAAGGGGAGCCAGTGGATGTAGTGTACCTAGACTTTCAGAAAGCCTTTGATAAGGTCCCACATGGGAGATTGGTGACTAAAATTAGAGCACATGGTATTGGGGGTAGGGTGTTGACATGGATAGAAAATTGGTTGGCAGACAGGAAGCAAAGAGTAGGAGTAAACGGGTCCTTTTCAGAATGGCAGACAATGGCGAGTGGAGTGCCGCAAGGCTCGGTGTTGGGGGCTCAACTGTTTACCATATATTAATGATTTGGAAGAGGGAATTAGAAGCAACACTAGCAAGTTTGCGGATGACACAAAGCTGGGTGGCAGTGTAAACTGTGAAGAGGATGTTAGGAGATTGCAGGGTGACCTGGACATGTTGAGTGAATGGGCAGATGCGTGGCAGATGCCGTATAATATAGATAAATGTGAGGTTATCCACTTTGGCGGCAAAAATAAGGAGGCAGATTATTATCTCAATGATGTTAGTGTAGGTAAGGGGGAGGTGCAGCCTTGTACACCAGTGTGTACACCTTGTACACCAGTGTGTACACCTTGTACACCTGGGTGTCCTTGTACACCAGTCACTGAAAGTTGGCGTGCAGGTACAGCAGGCAGTGAAGAAAGCTAATGGCATGTTGGCCTTCATAACAAGAGGATTTCAGTATAGGAGTAAAGAGGTTCTTTTGCAGTTGTATAGGGCCCTGGTAAGACCACATCTGGAGTAATGTGTACAGTTTTGGTCTCCTAATTTGAGGAAGGACATCCTTGCAATTGAGGCAGTGCAGCATAGGTTCACAAGATTAATAGTAAGATTAAACGAGAACTTACCAGTTTGAAGTTTGATCTGTATTTTATGAGGAGTTACGATGAGGGATTACGTGAAGACCCCGTCCAGCACGCATGCGCGACATTCTTCAAAGCAGCGGTGTGGATTCACAGAAAAAACACAACGATTGAAATAAATATAGTAAAGAAAAAATAAGAACTTAATTACCAGTTGATCTGTATAATAGAGGGTGGGAGCGGAGGGCACGTAATCCCTCATCGTAACTCCTCATAAAATACAGATCAAACTTCAAACTGGTAAGTTCTCGTTTAATCTTACTATTTTATTTCGGAGTCACGTGAGTGACTACGTGAAGACTTCAAAGCTCTGTGATTCCGAACCGTGTACCAGCTCATGCTTCACTCACTGTCTGAAGACCTTAGAGGGAGGAAGTATGTTATCGCGATCAAGAACCTGTTTGTGAACAAAAAAGGTTTATTAATGACAACAAAAAACAGAGAGCTCCCCAGGGCTTAAATTAAATATTATCTGCAGACTCTAAAATTCTGTCTGCAAATGTAGCAGGTTGCGCCAGCGGTTTATTATAAAACCTTTGGAAAGTTCTTTCCGGGGACCATCCTGGTCTGGCCAGAATATGGTCCATAGGCACGTCCATTCGACTAGCCGCCGACGTAGATGCAGCCCTGGTGGAGTGAGATTTGTAAACATTGGTATTGACTCCCGCGGACTTAAGCACCTGCTTGAGCCACCTTGAAATGGTTTGGCTCGTCACCTGACCATGAGGCTTCTTGTGGCTTATCCATAAGGCTTTTTCTCTCCCTCTTAAGTTGTGTGTTGTGTCTATGTAATTGGCGAGATGGGTCTTGGCACACAGCCGTGGGTCAGATGAATATGCCCAGAACTCCATGACTGGAGGCGTGGTACCTGGTCTAGTTTGTTTGACCAGTCCCTGAATATGGAATGTGAAACAGTCCAATGACTCTGTCATGCTGTCCAGCCTCAGAAGGTGGAGGGAATGTACCCTTTGAGCTGACACTAGTGCCATGAGCATGACTGATTTCAGTGTAAGTTGTTCCAGCGTGAGTGCCCTGGGCGGTGGCCATCCCCTAAGGTACGTCAGCACAATGCTGACATCCCAGATCTGAGTGTACCTTGGTCTGGGGGAGTTAGTGTTAAAAATGCCCCTCATGATTTTGATTACTAGTGGATGGGACCCCAAAGCCAGTTGTCCTGCTGCTGGAACCAAATAAGCTGACAACGCACTCCTGGCTGTATTTATGGCGCTGTAGCTGAGTCCTTCCCGATGTAATCCAACCAGGAACTCCACAACACTGGTGGGTGTTGCTGTAGTGTAGGTAGTTCCTGTTTTGGAGCAATACCGTTCCCATTTTCTTATGTTGGTCAGGTATTGTCTCCTGGTGGACTCCCGGTGGGATGCGGTCATCATGTTGATGGCGTCCTCAGACAGTCCCAGGCCCAGTAGAGGTCTTTTTAGAATCTGCAAGCCAGGAGATTGACTCTGTCATGGCACGGGTGACTAATGCCTGACACTGGGTGGATTAATAATTCCGGACTGCTGGGGAATTCCAACGGTGTTTCGACAGCCATGTCGAGGGCCACTGGGAACCATGGCTGTGTAGGCCACGGAATCCAATTGAATCTTGCGTAATACCCGACTGATGAGGCAGAAGGGAGGAAAAGCATAAAAGAACATTTTCCCCCAATACAGCGTGAATGCATCAACTGCTGCTGCCTCAGGGTCTGGTTCCCAAGCGACATACGTTGGTACCTGGTGATTCAGCCTGGATGCAAATAGATCGATATCTGGTGTGCCATATTGCTTTGTAATTTCGGCAAATACTTTGGGATTTAACATCCATTCGATGTTATCGTTAAATTTGCGTGACCTGGTGTCTGCCACTTTATTTTGCTTACCTGGTAGGTAAGTTGCTGATAACCAAGTATGTCTTTCGACACACCATTGCCAGATTAGGTTGACCAATTTGTCACACGATATCGACTTTATACCACCCATGTGGTTGATATAAGCCACCACCGTGGTATTATCTAATTGCAACCGGACATGTGCATGATGCGTATTAGATGAATATGCTTTTAAACCATAAAACGCACCCAACATTTCTAAATAGTTGATACCCCGTGTCTGTAGGCAAGATGATTCAGAATTAGTCCATCTGCCCCCTGTGCTGGATTGCATGTTAGTTGCTCCCCAGCCCAAAGCACTGGCATCCGTTTGAATGGTTAATACTGGGTTGGTGATTATTATGGGACTGGAACTGAGCCTAATGTTCCTTGTCCACCATTGTAACTCTGGAATGGATTCAGCAGTTAAATACATAGCTCGGTCAAAGTGACCTGAGTTTTGCTTTAGTGCGTGCACTTTTGCTCTTTGTAAATTTTGGTAGTGCAAAGGCCCAAATTGTACAGCTGGAAAAGCTGCTACCATTTTACCAATAACTCTAGCTACCTGCCGTATGGTTGCCTGACGTTTATGCATTAGTTCGTGGCATGATAGTGCCAATTGTGATGCTTTCCCCTTTGGCAGAGTTACAACCATGCGAACAGTATCAATCGTAAATCCCAGATAGTCCATGGTAGTGGACGGTGTAAAATTGGATTTATCTGGATGTATGACAAACCCCAAAGTTTCAAACAAACGTTTGGTGGCTGCTACTGCCAAAATAGCTGTCTCCAAGGTTTTCCCTACTATTAAAATGTCGTCTAAGTACGCCATGACTATATGCTTTTGTTTTCTCAATAATGCCAAGGCGGGTTTTAAGATTTTAGTGAACAACCTTGGAGCGGAGGTTAGTCCTTTTGGTAAGGCTTTAAATTGCCATAGCTGTTTCATCCAGATAAATTTTAAGTATTTACGGTGCTCCTTGTGTATGGGTACTAAGTAGTAGGCATCTTTTAAATCAATGCCTGCTAGAAAGTAGAAATCAAAAGTCTGGCGGTTTCAAAAGTTTCCATCTTAAAATGTGTATACTTAACTGACTCGTTTAACGTAGTTAAGTCAATGATGATGCGACATCCACCATCTTTTTTAGTTTTAGTGAAAATATTAGACACAAATTCCAAAGGTTCATGTTTTGTTCTTTCAATGACACCTTTGCTAGTAGCCTCACAAGTTCAGCTTGACCCTCTTGTTTCTCTTTGACTGAGAGGGTGAATACCCTTTGGGGTATATGCTGAACTGGCGGAATGTTTTCATGAACAAAGTCAATTTTATAGCCATGAATGCAGCTTAGTATGTACTTGTCATTAGTGATGGTTTCACATGCATCCAAAAACAAGTGCAATCTCCCCCCTGATAGTATAGAGTCCCTACTGCTCATATGCCGAGAGGTACCAGACCCACCTACCTCCATGGTTACTGGTGTTAATTTCTTCTGCCTCTTCGCTGACGATGAGGTGTCTGCTGGGCTGTAGAGGGCTGCTGTTGACATTGATGTTGTTGTTGGGGGTGGCGCATTTTCCATGGGGTCCGCTCTGGGCCCTGGCCTAAAAAAGGCTTACGGGGAATGGTTGCGGTCCCCGAGCTTTCACCAGTCCCATATGGTGGTCTATGACTGGTGGACGCCGTGAGGTACTGCCGCCTGGGTTTGTTAGGTCTGCTCGGTCCCAAACCTGCCCTCACGAGACCAAAGGTCTTGGATTCTTCCTCTAGGTCTTTCACCTTTTTTGGAAGGTCCTTTCCAAAAGCAGATTGGAGGTTCTGAACCCGATGTTTTGCGAAGTCCCGCAAACTTAGGGTTGAGGGCAGGCTTGATGATTTCCTTGGTGCACAGCAGAGCTAATGTATCTTGCTGATTTGTGGAGATGTCCACACCATCAATGGACCGAGCATATAATGTCATCCCTGCAGTCAGGGGTTTAAGGATTTTCTGGAGCTTCAACTCCAGGTTCCTGATGTTCTGCCCCAAATGTCCCCAAATTTGGCTGTTTACAGCTGGTACATTCAATGATGTACATTTTTCTGGGGCTGAATATAGTTTAAGAGCCTCATTGACCACCCGTTCTTGTAGGGGTTTTGAGGACAGGTGGTCAATGCTGGCTGCAAGTTTCGGCTCTAAAGGCCGACCCCCTCGTGGAATGACCACGTAGCGGTTGACCACACCCAGCAGCTCTTCCTGATCCTGTACACTCTGCGTACTCTGGACATCTTCAGCCAACAACCCCTCTTCTTGACCAGCCCAGACCTGGTCGCCAATGCTGCCTTCAAAAGAAGGTGAGGCAATGGCCAGTGCCGTAAAGGGCACTGCGGGAGTGCCTGGGCGCTCTGGGCCCTCCCTTGGCGAGTCTGCTGCTGCTCTCAGCAGATCTCGCTGGAGCATTTGCTCCATAAGCCGTTCCATTCGGCTTAGGCGGCTGCCAGTGCCGCTCTCTAGCGGTGTGGCATCTTCATCCGAATCGTCGGATACTACCGCCCGGTTCTGGCTGCAGGTACCTCCAGCTCGCTGCTCAGGCTGCACTAGCGGTGCTGGGCTCGGCTCGGTAGTTTGCCGCCTCTTGCCCCCCCTCCAAAGAACGTTCCTCAACGGATAACGAACGGGGGCGAGCTGCAAGTTTCTTCCCTCTGGTCTTGTTCATTCATGGAACATAAAACAGACAAGAGAGAAAATACTGACGGCCACGGTAAAACTTACCTGTCGGCCCGACTTTTCAAATTGTAGCGGGAGCACCTTGAACTCCCGTTCGTCGCGCTGCACTGCATGAACGCTAATGTCGCGCATGCGTGCTGGACGGGGTCTTCACGTAGTCACTCACGTGACTCCGAAATAAAATCCCTGGGATGGCGGGACTGACATATGAGGAAAGATTGAAAAGACTAGGCTTGTATTCACTGGAGTTTAGAAGGATGAGAGTGGACCTTATAGAAACATATAAAATTATAAAAGGACTGGACAAGCTAGATGCAGGAAAAATGTTCCCAATGTTGGGGGAGTCCAGAACCAGGGGCCACAGTCTTAGAATAAAGGGGAGGCCATTTAAAACTGAGGTGAGAAGAAACTTTTTCACCCAGAGAGTTGTGAATTTGTGGAATTCTCTTCCACAGAGGGCAGTGGAGGCCAAATCACTGGATGGATTTAAGAGAGAGTTAGATAGAGCTCTAGGGGCTAGTGGAATCAAGGGATATGGGGAGAAGGCAGGCATGGGTTACTGATAGTGGATGATCAGCCATGATCACAATGGATGGCGGTGCTGCTCGAAGGGCCGAATGGCCTCCTCCTGCACCTATTTTCTATGTTTCTATGTTTCTTTGAGCTTAACAACAATGATGGAGGACACGTAGCCGTTAGACCATGATGTGACTTGGATGGATGGTGGGCATCTGAATCCATTGCTGTAGACATCTACCCGGCACATGGACAGGAAATGTTTGGGGGGATATGGACCAAACACGGGCACTTGGGACCAGTGTAGATACAGAGGAAGGAACTGCTGATGCTGGCTTATACCAAAGATAGACACAAACTGCTCGAGACACTCAGCGGGTCAGGCAGCATCTCTGGAGAAAAAGGAAGGGATGACGTTTCAGGTCGATACTCTTCTTCAGACTCTGGTGTAGGTGGAGCAGCATGGGCAAGTTGGGCCGAAGGGTCTGTGTCCATGTTGTTTGACTATGATTCTACAACCGATAACCTTTTGGTATTTAGTTCTGTAGAGTCCGGTTGGTTAAGAATACTGTGCATACGGTTATGCGGTAATTGTATTTTCTGACCATCTTAGGAAACTGTGCCTATATTCTCAGAATGAGTGATTTGATGAAACATCCTCAGAGCTGTGGAGCATCAGAATGGCTTCTGGCCCTCATGAGCACTGATCTCAGGGTGGGTCTAGTTACCCCATTTCTCATCCCTGCTGAGAGTTTTGAAAGTCAATGTAAACACCAACTTTTCTGTGGCATTTCTCTGATCTTCCCTTGGGTTTAAAAAAAATTTTTTTTAAAAAAATTTATTTTTGAAAAGCATATGTACAAATAGAAATAAAAGACACATTTGTTACAGAGTTCTTACATAGCTTCAATTTTTAAATTTTTAAAGAGAGAAAATAAAAAATAAAGAACCTCATCCTCAACCTCACCCTTGTCTTCCTCCCAAGCCACAGTACAATTACTTTTAGTTAACGTTAGTTAGGAAGGATTGAACATGTTGGGACATGATACTGAGGACATTTTGAGGGTGTGACGGTGATCTAATGGAATGGCTTGACAAGAATGTGGAGAGCGCGTTCACAACGGCATAAATCCACAACTGGAGACCATAAATTCAGCTACGTAAATAGAACAGCGGACTGAGGAGAAATGTCCTCAGTAAGACCCTAGGTAGCCTGAAGAATAGGATCAGTAATTAGTAAGGGTGATCAGTACAGGTGTCAGTGGTTATTGGGAGAAGGCAGGAGAATGGGGTTGAGAGGGAAAGATAGATCAGCCATGATTGAATGACATAGTGGACTTGATGGGCCGAACGGCTGAATTCTGCTCCTATATCTTAGGAACATGAATAATTGAGGCAAATCATCCAGGTGTTTTTAGAAGGATATTAGTTTAGTTTCAGTTTATTATTGTCACCTGTACCCAGGTGCAGTGAAAAGCTAGTGTTTGTGTGCTATCCAGTAAAAACAAAAGACACTACATGGTGACAATCAAGCAGTCCACAGTGCACAGATGAAGCATAAAGGTACAACATTTAGTGCAAGATATTAGACGTGTGCATGAAAGAAAATGGAACAGAGCATAAAATGTCTGGCATGAAAAGCTGGAATAACTCAGTGGTTTAGACAGCATATCTGGAGAAAAGGAATAGGTGACATTTTGGGTCGAGACCTTTCTTCAGACTGAGAGTCAACGGAAAGGGAGGGTCCCCTGACACTCGGTCTGAAGAAGGGTCTCGACCCTAGACGTTACCTATTCCTTTGCTCCAGAGTTGCTCTCTGACCCGCTGAGTTACTCCAGCTTTTTAGTGTCTATCTTCGTTTTAAACCAGCATTTGCAGTTCCTGCCTACATCAAATGCCTGGCTCTGCCTTGTGGAAGAACAGCAGGGAGTTTCTCTGGTTATCCTGAACAATATTAACCTCGTGGGTGAAATCAGTAAAACTGGTCATTTTATCACTTTACTGCCTCTGAGAATATTGCTGTACTTGGCTGATGTGGTTCCTGGATTTAAACTGGATTAATGGCAACATAACGCTCAATGGCCGTGGTGGGCTTTGGGTGGTTTTGAAAGGCACGACAGAAATGCAGCATCCCTCGTTGTCACACTGTGAGCATGGACTCACGATTCAAGTCCAGCGTCACTTATCACTGTAATCCTCCTGGGCCCAGCACTTTAACACTTCGATAAATGGTTCCAAACCTGTAAATGGAATTAAAAACCCAGGAGAAGTAGTTGGGGAGAAAGTATAAAATCACAAAGCTCCTGACAAGTTGACTTTTATTTCCAAAGCAAAATAAAAGGTGACAAGGTACATTTCGTTGAAGAATGTGTCGCAAATTGGAGGAACAGCATCTCGTATTTTGAACTTGTTTGTATTTGTTATCAGTGGCTTGATCAATTTAGAGAATATTGTATCTGCAACTTGGAATGGCATATTTCAGTGCGTGAGGTGGTGATGTGGTGGGGAGCGAGAGTCGAAATCTTACTGTAGAATGATTCTAGCGGTTTGTAAATATGGGTAATTAATGGTTGAACGGTTCTTTATTTATCACATATACAACTGCACAGTGAAATTATTTTTGCACATATTACCCATGTTGGTCCCACCATGTTTTGGCGCCATTTCCAAAGTCCAAATTGAAGTGCTAATGAATATTACCTAACTTGGTCTGTGCAGAGTCAGTTGAATAACGCAAACGTCTGGTGAAGAGCAGTGTGAAATTCAGTGTTTAAAAGGACAAATGTGGATTTGGGAGAAGTTGCATTTTGTCTGAGATTGGAAACCAGCCCTTAAAAACAGCAGGATGAAACATTCTGAAAGGCCCACACCCGAAATGTCACCTATCAAAGTTCTCCAGAGATGCTGACTTGCTCCAGCACTTTGTGTTCTTAAAAATAGAACATGCAACTCTTGTGTTTATTGATTTTGTTCTATTTCCCCAAATATTGGAATGTGGAACTCCCTGCGACTGAACTCAAGTGTTACACTGTTGCTCTCTTTACCCCCTCTCTCAACTCCATCCAGCGCAGCGACCACGACTGTCCATTCACTTGCACCTCCTCCAACCTCATCTACTGTACTCGCTGTTCCAGGGGTGGGCTCCTACACATCGGCGAGAGCAAGCGCAGACTGGGCGATCGTTTCACTGAACACCACCGCTCAGTCCACCTTGGACTAAATGTGATCTCCTGTTTGCCAAACATTTTAACTCCTCTTCCCATTCCCATACTGACCTCTCCGACCTGGTGCTCTACCACTGTCAGAGTGAGGACACACGCAAATTGGAGGAACAGCACCTCGTATTTAGCTTGGGCCGCTTGCAACCCAACGGTATCAATATTAACTTCTCCAATTTCAAGTAACGCTTACATTCCCTCTCTCCCCATCCCTCCCCCATCCTAAAGGTCTGAAGAAGTCTTGACCCGAAACGTCACCCATTTCTTCTCTCCAAAGATGCTACCTGTCCCGCTGAGTTACTCCAGCATTTTGTGTCTACCTTCGATTTAAACCAGCATCTGCAGTTTTTTCTTACACATTTTGCCCTCCCCCACCCTAGTTCCACTGTTCGTATCCCTACGTTATCACCTCCTCCACAGCCAACAATGGATCATTGTGGGCTCCACCTTTCCTTCGTCATCGGTGCTGGCTTTGATTTGTTCTGTACCTTTTCATACCTCTATTTTCCCTCTCTCCTGACTCAATCTGCAGAAGGGTCTCGACCCGAAACGTCACCTATTTCTTTCCTCCAGAGATGCTGCCTGTCCCACTGAGTTACTCCAGCATTTTGTGTCTATCTTCTGTGTAAACCAGCATCTGCCAATCCTTCCTACAAATTACATAATTATGTGTGGCATAGACACTACACTGCATGAAACTAAAGTTGTCTCTTGTCTGGTTTTAAACAAATCTGACTGATTTTGGAGTAGAATTTTAGCAGACACTTTAACATGGAAACCGCTGTTACAGTACTTCATGTCTATGACTGAGAGATTCCTACAGATGCTTTGTTGCAAGTTAACTTGTCCAACATTGTTGCTCTCAATGTAAGTTCAGGGTCAAACACCATACGGACTTGTGAATCCAGACAGAACGATCATGTGGCAGAACCAAGCCAATACCCCCCTCTCATCTCGTACTCCCTTCCCCGCCTCTCCCCATCCTTGCCTCCTTCCGCCACCCTAGTTATTTTACCATTCATAGTTCTCCATATTGTGGTGTGGAATCTCTGCCGCAGAAGGCAGTGGAGGACAATTCACTGGATGTTTTCAAGAGATAGTTAGATTTAGCTCTTAGGACTAACGGAATCAAGGGATATGGGGAGAAAGCAGGAACGGGGTACTGATTTTGGATGATCAGCCACGATCATATTGAATGGCGGTGCTGGCTCGAAGGGCCGAATGGCCTACTCCTGCACCCAATTTCTATGTTTCTATGTTTCCCTTAAGATCACACCTTCCACAGCCAACAATGGACCTGCCAGGCACACCTTGCCTGAGGTCATTTGCGGCTGACCCTGATTGGAACTGGTCTTTTCTCACCTCCCACCCAACCCCTTCCCCTCTCCACCCCCTACTTTCAGTCTGAAGTTGGATCCTGACCTGAAATATTACCCATCCTTTTTCCTCCAGAGATGCTGCCTGCCGTGACCTGCTGAGTTACTCCAGCACTTGGTGTCTATCAATGGCAGTAGGGGTCGTCACAAGGTCACTGAGAATTTCCCAATGGCCACGGCTGCCCACAGGCACAACACTCGTGCAGAGTGACCCTGAACATCCGGTTTACATTTGAAAGCATTCAGACAACCGGGTCAAAAACTGGCTGCTTCTTCACGAGGACCATAATTGGGTTTCCTTGTGTCCACGTGACACGGAGCAAAGAAAGAAAGTTGAGTTGTAGAACGGGCAGGCTTGATCTGATTAATGGACTGATAGGCCATGAATGAAGGACTGAATGGCCTCTCTTCTTATGCGCTCCTGAGGTAGATGATTCTTCTACACCAGCCACCAGAAGGTGTGTAGGAGGCAGCTGCCAATTACTCTTCCTCTATTTGATTTTCACTTGGCATTTTCTCCTTTGAGACTGGGCAATGATATTACCCACTCAGACACACCATCTGCTATCACATTAACGTGGTTACTCCACGGGCAACTGGAGTAAAAAATGTTTTTCTTAAAAATAATACCCAAAACTGTAAACGTAATACTGAACTCTTACTCTTTGTGCTTATTGGAATTGGAGATCTTAGATATTTGACGTGCAATATCATCAATATCTCCATGAAATATTTAGAGTGAGGAAATTAGTCATCCTATCAAGACTGCTTCACAACCAATTTGTAGACAAGGAACTGCAGGCAGGCAGACACAAAATGCTGGGATAACTCAACGGGACAGGCAGCATCTCCAAGGACAAGGTTTTGAGTCAATGCCCTTTTTCAGACTGGGAGTCAGGGGAGAGGGGAACGAGTGATATAGACGATACTCAGGAGAGATAAATGGAAGATGTGCAAAAGGCACTGATAATCAAGAAAATGTGGGCCACACACATTGTGGGGGTTCATTGTTGGCTGTGGGATAGACAGGTTTATTCCTCGAATAAACAGAGGAACTCAAAAGGGCGGCTGTAAAACTAGTAGGATGACTAGGGTGGGGCATGGATGGAGAGAGAGGGGATGCAAGGGTTACTTGAAGTTAGGGAAGGCAATATTCATACCAGTGCCCAAGCAAAATATGTGGTACTGTTCCTCCAATTTACATTTGACCTCGCTCTGACAATGGAGGAGGCCCAGGACAGAAAGATCAGTGTGGGAATGGGAGTGCAAGTGTTTGGCAACCGGGAGATCTTGAGGCCTAGGCACAAAACGATCGCCCAGCTGCGCTTGGTCTCACTGACATGCATAGGAGTCCACACCTGGAACAGTGGATACAGTAGATGAGGTTGGAGGAGGTGCATGTGAACCTCTGCCTCACCTGAAAGGGCTGTCGGGGTCCCTGGACAGACTCAAGGGAGGAGGTATAGGGACAGGTGTTACATTTCCTGCAGTTGCTCGGGAAGGTACCTGGGGAGGGGGTGGTTTGGGTGGGAAGGGATGAGTTAACCAGGGAGTTGCGGAGGGAATGTGTTGGGTCCACTGTTGTTTGTCATTTACATTAATGATCTGGATGATGGTGTGGCAAATTGGATTAGTAAATATGCAGATGATACTAAGATAGGCGGAGTAGTTGATAGTGAGGTAGATTTTCAAAGTCTACAGAGAGACTTGGGCCTTTTGGAAGGGTGGGCTGAAAGATGGCAGATGGAGTTTAATGCTGATAAGTGTGAGGTGCTGCATTTTGGTAGGACAAATCAAAATAGGACGTACAGGGTAAATGGTAGGGAATTGAGGAATGCAGTGGAACAGAGGGATCTGGGAATAACTGTGCATTGTTCCCTGAAGGTGGAATCTCATGTGGATAGGGTGGTGAAGAAGGCGTTTGGTATGCTTGCCTTTATAAATCAGAGCATCGAGTATAGAAGTTGGGATGTAATGTTGAAATTGTACAGGGCATTGGTGAGGCCAAATCTGGAGTATGGTGTGCAGTTCTGGTCGCCAAATTATAGGAAGGATGTCGACAAAATGGAGAGGGTACAGAGGAGATTTACTAGAATGTTGCCTGGGTTTCAGCACTTAGGCTACAGAGAGAGGTTGAACAGGTTGGGTCTTTATTCTTTGGAGCGTAGAAGGTTGAGGGGGGACTTGATAGAGGTTTTTTAAATTTTGAGAGGGACGGACAGAGTTGACGTGGGTAGGCTTTTCCCTTTGAGAGTGGGGAAGATTCCAACAAGGGGACATAGCTTCAGAATTGAGGGACAAAGGTTTAGGGGTAACATGAGGGGGAACTTCTTTACTCAGAGGGTTGTGGCTGTATGGAATGGGCTTCCGGTGGAAGTGGTGGAGGCTGGCTCGATTTTATTATTTAAGAGTAAATTGGATAGGTATATGGATAGGAGGGGATTGGAGGGTTATGGTCTGAGTGCAGGTAGATGAGACTAGGTCAGGGAGAATGGTCGGCGTGGACTGGTAGGGCCGGACAGGCCTGTTTCCATGCTGTAGTTGTTATATGTTATATGTTATATGTTAATGGTTTTTTCGCAAGGCGGAAAGGGGTGGAGATGGGAAGATGTGGCTAGTGGTGGGATCCTGTTGGAAGTGGTGAAAATGTCGGAGGATTATGTGTTGTGTGCGACGGCTGATGGGGTGGAAGGTGAGGACTAGGGGGACTCTGTCTGTTGCGATTAGGGGGAGTGGGAACAAGGGCGGAGCTGCAGGGTACTGAGGAGACACGAGTGAGGGCCTCATCTATGATGGGAGAGGGGAACCCCCGTTCCCTAAAGAATAAAGACATCTCGGATGTTCTAGTATGGAACACCTCATGTTGGGCACAGATGTAACGCAGACGGGAGGAATTGGGAGTAGGGGATAGAGTATTTGCAGAAAGCAGGGTGGGAAGAAGTGTAGTCTAGATAACTGTGGGAGTTAGTAGGTTTATAATAGATGGAGTTTAATGCTGATAAGTGTGAGGTGCTGCATTTTAGTAGGGCAAATCAAAATAGGACGTACAGGGTAAATGGTAGGGAATTGAGGAATGCAGTGGAACAGAGGGATCTGGGAATAACTGTGCATTGTTCCCTGAAGGTGGAATCTCATGTGGATAGGGTGGTGAAGAAGGCATTTGGTATGCTTGCCTTTATAAATTAGAGCATCGAATATAGAAGTTGGGATGTAATGTTGAAATTGTACAGGGCATTGGTGAGGCCGAATCTGGAGTATGGTGTGCAGTTCTGGTCGCCAAATTATAGGAAGGATGTCGACAAAATGGAGAGGGTACAGAGGAGATTTACTAGAATGTTGCCTGGGTTTCAGCACTTAAGCTACAGAGAGAGGTTGAACAGGTTGGGTCTTTATTCTTTGGAGCGTAGAAGGTTGAGGGGGGACTTGATAGAGGTTTTTAAAATTTTAAGAGGGACAGACAGAGTTGACGTGGGTAGGCTTTTCCCTTTGAGAGTGGGGAAGATTCCAACAAGGGGACATAACTTCAGAATTAAGGGACAAAAGTTTAGGGGTAACATGAGGGGTAACTTCTTTACTCAGAGGGTGGTGGCTGTATGGAATGGGCTTTCGGTGGAAGTGGTGGAGGCAGGCTTGATTTTATTATTTAAGAGTAAATTGGATAGGTATATGGATGGGAGGGGATTGGAGGGTTATGGTCTGAGAGCAGGTAGATGAGACTAGGTCAGAGAAAGTGGTCGGCGTGGACTGGTAGGGCCTGTTTCCGTGCTGTAATTGTTATATGGTTATATGGTTATATGGTTATATGTCAATTGATAGTCTATCGCCTGTGATGGAAATGGTGAGATGAATAAAGGGGAGGGAGGTGTCGGTCCAGGATGGAAATTGGTGGTGAAGTTAATGAGTTCGGCATGGATGCAGGAGGTAGCTGTCAATGTAGCAGAGGTAGAGTTTGGGGATGGGGCCAGTGTACGCCTGGAACAGGGATTGTTTGACGACCCTGCAACGAGGCAGGCACAGCTGGGCTCATGCGAGTGCCAATGCTGGTTTACTGAAAGAGACACAAATTGCTGGAGTAGCAGAGGGTCGGACAGCATCCAAGGAGAGCGATGTTTCAGATCCAGACCCGTGAAGGTATTCCAACTCTTTATGTCTTTGACAACCAATTGATTCATCAATGTGTATAATAAAATAACTGCAGATGCTTGTACAAATCGATTTATTCACAAAATGCTGGAGTAACTCAGCAGGTCAGGCAGCATCTCGGGAGAGAAGGAATGGGTCTCGACCCGAAACGTCACCCATTCCTTCTCTCCCGAGATGCTGCATGACCTGCTGAGTTACTCCAGCATTTTGCGATTCATCAATGTGGCTGAAACCAGTGCTGCAAGCAAGTCTTCACACAGCGAGGTCCAACAAACAGGAAATTAGTGATCAAACAGTGTTTGAATCTGCACAGACGGGAAAAATGAGGAGAGTCAAACTAGCATCTTATTGGTGGTATTGATTTATTATTATTATCATGTACCGAGATATCGTGAAAAACTTTGTTTAGAGCACTATTCAATCTAGTCATACTATATACCAGTACAATCTTCAGCGTTACACAAGTTAAACAGGTGAAGTGTAAAAAATACCAGCGTGCAGAAGACAGTGTTCCAGCATTATAGTGTTCCAGTTACAGAGAAGCTGCAGATGGATAAAACAAAGAGCAAGTGAAGCAATGAGATGAGTTGAGAGATAAGGACTCCACCCTTAGTTTATGAACTCCAACCCTAGCCTATTGTTCCCCCCCCCCCCTCTGATATTCAGTAGCGATGACTTGTGGGAGCCCAGAACAAGGGGCCACAGTTTAAGAATAAGGGGTAGGCCATTTAGGACTGAGACGAGGAAAAACTTTTTCAGTCGGAGAGTTGTGAATCTGTGGAATTCTCTGCCTCAGAAGGCAGTGGAGGCCAATTCTCTGAATGCATTCAAGAGAGAGCTAGATAGAGCTCTTAAGGATAGCAGAGTCATGGGGGTATGGGGAGAAGGCAGGAAGGGGTACTGATTGAGAATGATCAGCCATGATCACATTGAATGGCGGTGCTGGCTTGAAGGGCCGAATGGCCTCCTCCTGCACCTATTGTCTATTGACTACAACAAAACTATCATGAATCACTAATGTAGAAAAGGTTTAGAGGAATATGAGCTAAACGTGAGCAAATGGGGCATATTGGTCAGGGTGGACGAGTTAGGCTGAAGGGCCTATTGCCAAGCTGTGTGACTCTATGACTCTCAGTTAGAAAAGGCCTTGGTTTATTTTGGTCTGGTCCAAATGGCCGCCTTGCCCTGTAATGCAGCACTTTCAAATCTCAACAGATTAGAAGCTAAAATCTGAAGTGAGAATTGAATTCTCAACTTTCTAATTCAGACGAGCTGCCAAACTGATACATGAAATGTTTTTGTTAAATCCGTGGTAATTAACCAAGGTAGTTAAATCTTTACAGTAATTTATGGATCAGATTTACTGTATATTTGCAACATGTTGTACATTTCCCTTTGTCTGCTGCTCCTCTGGTGAGCTGGTGAATGTTCAAGGTGATTCTCTGGATGGAGGAAGTCCCATGCTGAGCTGGGAGAGCATCCATTGGGAGTGGATGGGATCAGGGCCAGATCCAGCCCTGTCCTCACCTGATGTCTACATGCGTCACTTCCCAGCAGAGGTCAGGAGTGACTTCCCTGGGTAGTACCTTCCCCTCGGCTTCATCCAGCTGCCGTCTGAGCCAAGGATGACGGGAGGGCTTGCGTTCTCTTCCCTCTGCCCCACACAGCTTTGCAGTGACCCAGTCAACGACTGCAGGTGAGGAAGGGGCAACCAACTCCTTGTTGAACCACCTGCTCTGTGCACAAGATGGATGTGTTCACCTCCGCAAACATGTTTGGCTTTGAGCCCCACTTTCTTTGGGAAAGGCCCAACATTTAACTGTACATGATGTACATTTGTCCCGGTATTGTAGCCAATGTCTATTACATGTAGTCACCTCATGATTAGGTGGTACTAATGTAGGTGGTATTGTAGACAGTGAGGAGGGTTATTTAAAATTACAGCATGATCTTGATCAAATGGTCAAATGGGCTGAAGAATGTCTAATATAGTTCGATATAGTGGGCAGTGAGGTGCAGAGATGTATAACATCATGAGGGCAATTGATAAGGTCTTTCACCCAGGATAGGGGAATCAAAACCCAGAGGACATAGGTGAGTTTCAGTTGAGTTTATTTCTTTAGTTTGTTGTCACGCGTACCAATTGTTGCGTGCCAACCAGTCAGCAGAAAGACAATTCACGATTACAATCGAGCCATACAGTGTCTTACAGTACATTTACAGTGCAGTACAAAGGAATTATGTTTAGTGCAAGGTTAAGCCAGTAAAGCCCGATCAAGGAAATGCCATGGGTTACCAACGAGGTAGATAATAGTTCTCTGGTTGTGGTAAGATGATTCAGTTGCCTGATAGCAGCTGGGAAGAAACTGTCCCTGAATCTGGAGGTGTGCGTTTACACACTTGTATACCTTTTGCCTGATTTGAGATTGGAGAGGAGGGAGTGACCGGGGTGCGACTCGTCCTTGATTATGCTGCTGGCCTGGCCGAGGCAGCGTGAGGTATAACTGGAGTTAATGGAAGGGAGGTTGGTTTGTGTGATGGTCTGGGCTGCGTCCACAATTCTGTGCAATTTCTCGCGGCCTTGGATGGAGCTGTTCCCAAACCAAGCTGTGAGGCATCCTGATGAAATGCTTTCTATGGTGCATCTGTAGAAGTTGGTGAGAGTTGTAGGGGACAAGCCGAAGCTCCTAAGCCTTCTGAGGAAGTAGAGGCATTGGCGTGCCTTCTTGTTCATTACTTCATAGGATCCATTTTCAGAGATAATTGTGAACGCAGCCCAGACTATCACACGAACCAACCGCCCTTTGAGTCGCACCCCGGCCACTCCCTCTTCTCCCCTCTCCCATCAGGCAAGAGGTACAGAAGTGTGAAAACGCACAGCCCCAGATTCAGGGACAGTTTCTTCCCAGCTGTTATCAGACAACTGAACCATCCTATCAACAATTAGAGAGTGGTCCTGAGCTGCCATCTACATAATTGGAGACCCGTGGACTATCTTTAATCGTACTTTACTCTGCTTTATCTTGTACAATACATTATTCCCTTTATCCTGTATCTGTACACTGTGGACGGCTCGACTGTACTCAAGTATAGTCTTTCCACCAACTGGATAGCACGCAACAAAAAGCCTTTTGCTGTACCTCTGTGACCCTGACTATAAACAAAAGTAAACAAGATCTCAGAATTATGGCCTCTCGTTCGGGAAACTACCCTGGGAAAAGACTGTGCTTTCACACTATGTATTCCCCTTATGATTTATCCACCTCTATAATATCACCGTTCAGCCTCCTGCACTCTGAGGAATAAAGACCGAGCCTGCCCAATCTCTCCCTGGAGCTCAGGCCTTCGAGTTCAGGCAATATCCACAAATCTTCTCCGCACTCTTTGCGGCTTCATGGCATCTTGCTTGCCTGCGCACAGTGATCAAAACTGGACACAATACTCTGAATGCAGCCTCACCGATTTCAGGTAAAACTGTGACATAACGTCCCAACTTCTACACTCAAATCCTGACGGATGTAGGCCAACATCCCAGAAGCCTTCTCAACCTCCACATCTACCTGTGACACCAGCTTGTTAAACGCTAGAGTTTACATAATGGTCTAAATTTACAATCTTCCTCATAGAGAGACTGACCGCACAGAGTGTAGGTCAAAAGTCTGCAGGTGCTGGTTTCAACCGAAGGTAGACACAAAAGGCTGGAGTAACTCAGAGGATCAGGCAGAATCTCGGGAGAGAAGGAATGAGTGATGTTTCGGGTCGAGACCCTTCTTCAGTCTGAAGAAGGGTCTCAACCCGAAACGTCACCCATTCCTTCTCTCCCGAGATGCTGCCTGATCCTCTGAGTTACTCCAGCCTTTGGTGTCTACCCCAGACCCTACTGAGAATCACTCCTCCAGCCTAAACCATTTTAATTAGGGCTCGGTTGCAATCCTGAGGGACCACAACTCAGTCAGTGGTGCTGAATTTTGCACAAAGTTAAAAGCCGTTAAACTCTTGCCACCATAAGGGCCTTGGGCAGTATATAAATCCCTCAAGCAATGTCTGAGAGCAGGTAATTACCGCAGTATTGTTCTTGAATCTTCGCTGCGTACAAAATAGCAGCTGCATTTCGACCAGCAGATGTGTACAATATTCACAGCAGTGACCAGTCTGGCCACTTACACACAGGGCATCTAGCATTGCACCGTGTGAATGAGGCAGACACCAAACTAGAGCAGCCAGCCACAAATTGGGCTCCCATTCTTGGGTATTTCTTCAAACAAAACTCAGTCAAATTTGTGAGACATGATCTGCCATGTACAAAATCATGTTGACTATCCCCAAGTATTGCGTTATGGCGAGTCTGAAGGCTTGTAAATTTGTTAAAGAAGTTTATTGCGGCAGCAATATTCAATTACAAAGATAACAATCGAGATCGCAGACGACCATTAACTCAAACTATTCACATCGAAGTCCTCTTCCCACTGCCTGGTTTTGGGCGCCAAAACCACCACTGGCCAATCCGAGGGTTCGACTCTCAGGACCAATCCCTATGGTCGCTACATGACCCCACCCAGAACCCGAGGTACGGAATCTAGCAGGGAGCCGGATTTCGCGACCAGAACGAGTAAGGAGAGGGGCTGCAGGAACCTCAGGAGCAGGGGGTCCCGGATCGGAGGAAATTGCAGGAGGACGGCCCCGTCGAGGGGGTTGACCGGCCAGGAGACGGCGGTCCTGATCCAAGTGGGCAGGTTTGAGCCTGGACACAGAGACGAGCTCTCTCCTGCCCCCAACATCTAAGGTGAAAGTGACCGTTCCTTTACGCAACACGCGGAACGGTCCTTCATAGACCCTCTGCAACGGGGAACGATGGGCATCTCTACGCAGAAACACAAATTCACAGTCCTTCAAGACAGGCGGTTCATGCACCATGGAACACCCGTGACGTGAAGTAGGAACCGGAGCCAGGGAACCCAATCGCGCCCGGAGTGATGCTAAAACCAACAGAACCGAGGGCTGCTGTCCAGAGGACTCCGGAAGGAAATCCCCGGGCACTCTGAGTGGCGAGCCATATACCAGTTCCGCAGACGAAGTTCCGAGATCCAGCTTAGGAGCAGTACGGATGCCCAGAAGGACCCAGGGCAGCTGATCCACCCAATCAGGGCCGTCCAGCCGCGCACTGAGGGCAGACTTAAGTTGTCGGTGAAACCTCTCCACGAGCCCATTAGCCTGTGGGTGATACGCTGTGGTCTGCTGCAACCGGGGACCGTACAGCTCCGCTAGCGTAGCCCAAACGGCAGAGGTGAACTGGGACCCCCGGTCGGTGGTGATGACGGACGGAACACCGAAACGGGCCACCCAATTCAGGGCCCGGGCACAAGAGGCGGCGGAGGTGTCGGACAACGGGAAGACCTCCGGCCAACGGGTAAACCGGTCAACCACCGTGAGTAGGTGAGTGTAACCCCTAGAGGAAGGTAAAGGCCCAACTAAATCAACATGAATATGGAAAAAACGGACAGGAACCACAAACTCCTGTACAGGAGGTTGGACATGCCGGTGAACTTTAGAGGTCTGGCAGGGAACACAGGATTGGGCCCAAGTGGCTACTTGCTTCTGCAGGCCATGCCAAATAAATCTAGCGGCTACTAAGGCTGAGGTGGAGTGAATGGACGGGTGCGCCAGCCCTTGAATGGCATCAAACACCCGACGCTGAAGGGCGGCCGGCACCACCGGCCTGGGGCGGGAGAGTGAAAGACTTTTGTACCCGAGGGCCCACAAGCCACTTGGGCCAACTTCAACCCCGAAGTGGTGAACTGGTATGCTGAGGCAGTGCCTCCGCAAGCTCCTGGAAATCTACCTCGCATTCCACCGCTGAAATTGGGGGAACGGCTGGCCTGGACAGGTCATCAGCAACGGCATTAAGCTTACCCGCGATGTGGCGAACATCCGTGGTAAACTCTGAGATGGAAGTCAGGTGCCGCTGCTGGCGGGCCGACCATGGGTCAGACACTTTAGAAAAAGCGAAAGTCAGCGGTTTATGATCAGTAAAGGCCACGAAAGGCCTTCTAGAAAATACCGAAAGTGGCGGACAGCTAAATAGAGAGCCAGAAGCTCCCGGTCAAAGGCGCTATATTTCAGCTCAGCCTGATTAAGCTGTCGGCTGAAATACGCCAAGGGCTGCCAACTGCCATCAACATGCTGTTCCAAAACCCTTCCCACCGCCACGTCCGACGCATCGACCATCAGGGCTGTGGGGGCGGAGGTGCTCGGGTGGACCAGCATGGTGGCGTCTGCCAGAGCCACTTTAGCTGCCTCAAAGGCCGTCGCGGCCGCAGCGGACCACTCTAACTCGACAGGTTTGCCCGCGAGACACTGGAAGAGCGGACGCATGACCCGTGCTGCTGCCAGCACGAACCTGTGGTAGAAATTCACCATCCCTACAAACTCCTGCACCTCCTTTACCGTGGTGGGCTGCGGAAAGGCACAAACTGCCTCCACTTTGTCAGGCAAAGGAGTGGCACCGGCTGAGGTGATCCGGTGACCTAGGAAATCAATAGAGGAGAGACCAAATTGACACTTTGAGGGGTGAATGATGAGCCCGTGGTCTTGAAGTCGCTGGAACACAGTCCGTAAATGGACCAGATGTTCTTGCTCCGAGCGACTGGCGACCAGGATATCATCCAAATAAATAAAAACAAAAGACAATTCCCGACCGACATGGTCCATAAGCCTCTGGAACGCCTGTGCCGCGTTTTTCAAACCGAAAAGCGTACGCAACCATTCGAACAACCCGAACGGAGTGATCGAGGCAGTCTTTGGAATGTCTTCCGGATGAACCAACTCAATTTTGGAAAACACCGTAGCACCATCCAGACTAGATGAGAAGTCCTGGATGTGCGGTATGGGGTAACGGTCGGCAGTGGTGACGGCGTTAAGACGCCGGTAATCTCCACATGGTCTCCACCCCCCAGATGCTTTGGAGACCATATGCAACGGAGAGGCCCACGGGCTGTCGGAACGACGGACAATGCCCATTTGTTCCATCTTCTGGAATTCTTCACGTGCAACCATTAGTTTGTCCGGCGGCAATCTCCGGGCCCGAGCGAAAATGGGGGGCCCCTCGGTGGGAATATAATGGACAACGCCGTGCTTTGCAGATGGAGCATCAAACCGCTGAATGAGCAGCTCCGGAAACTCAGCCAGAACCGCAGCATACGGGCCGGAGGCCGTGACTACGGCCTGGACAGTCGGGCTGGGCGGGGTGGCAGGTGGTGGAGCAGCGGGCTCATCGCTGCTAGCGGAGGATCGAAGGCCTTTACCTCGGACATTGGCCACTAGCAAAAAGGCCCATAGAAAATCTGCGCCCAGGATCGCCTGACCGACTTCCGCGATGATAAACGACCATTTGTAAGTGCAGGTACCGAAAGACAGAGACATTGCCCGCATACCATACGTGCGGATGGTGCTACTGTTGACCGCGATGAGGGTAAGCCCTCTCTTACCCGATCGGGCTTCGAGTTCGGTCGGCGGTACGATGCTTACTATGGCTCCGTATCGACTAGGAACTCTGTGTCTGTGAATCGATCCACGACGTAGAGGCGTCAGTTCTGGCCAATCGCAACTGCCTCTATGTACGATCGGCCGAGGCATTTCCCGAGAAAGTGCAAGGTTAGCGGCAGTTGCGGGCTTCTCCACCCCATCGCAGATGATAATAACACCAGCCACGCTTGTGCGGATCCTTTTGGCGGGGTTTCGGAGAAATGGCGGGAGTCGCGGCGCCATCTTGGTGTGGTCATGAGGCAATCCTTGGGCCCGCCTGCCAGCGCCAACATTTCGGCCATGAGGACGGACGGCAGCCGATCTCCGAAATCTGGTAGATGCAAAAGCTTCTCGGCTCGCTCATGCCTACTAAATCCGAAGGTTCGAAGCATGAGTACCTTCAGCGCTTCGTACTTGCCGTCTGCAGGAGGGGAGGTGATGAACTGCATCACCCGCGCGGACGTCTCAGGTGGTAGGGCACTGACCAGGTAATAATATTTCGTCTCGTCCACCGAGATGCCTCTCAGATGGAACTGCGCTTCAGCATGGGCAAACCAAAGGTGTGGCTGATGTGCCCAAAACGGAGGAAGATGAACGCTGACCGCGTTTAGCTGCGGTACACTGGGCGTTAGAACCGGAGCAGGGGCGTCCTGTCCCTGCATGGTAGGTGATCGGCTAGATCACATCGGGGTCACCAATATGGCGAGTCTGAAGGCTTGTAACTTTGTTAAAGAAGTTTATTGCGGTAGCAATATTCAGTTACAAAGATAACAACCGAGATCGCAGACGACCATTAAACTCAAACTATTCACATCGAAGTCCTCTTCCTACTCACTGGTCTTGGGCGCCAAAACCACCACGTTACCTTGCTGGCCAATCCGAGGGTTCGACTCTCAGCACCAATCCCTATGGTCGCTACAGCGTGCAGTTCTGGTCACGGTGACGCAGCGGTAGATTTGCTGCATCACAGCGCCAGAGATTTGGGTTCAATCCTGACTATGGGTGCTGGCTGTACGGAGTTTGTACGTTCTCCCTGTAACCGCGTGGGTTTTCCCCAGGTGCTCTGGTTTCCTCCCGCACTCTAAAGACACACAGGTCTTTGCAGGTTAATTGGCTTCAGTAAAAACTGTAAATTGTCCCTAGTGTGCAGTGTGTGCTCATGTAACGCGAACCGCTGGTCGGCGTGGACTCAGTGGGCCGAAGGGCCAGTGTCTATACTGTATCTCTAAACTAAACTAAACAAAATACAGGAAGGATGTGAAGGCTTTGGGAAAAGGTGCAGAGGAGGTTTGCCTGATTGGTGCCTGGATTAGGGGGTATTAGCCACAGGGAGAGGTTGAATGGACTAGCAGAGTTTTTTCTGGAATGCTGGAGGTTGCAGGAAGTCCTGACGACAGTATATAAAATTGTGAGAGGCATGGATAGGGTAGACAGTCAGAACCTTTATCCCAGGATGGAGATATCAAATGCAAGAGGGCATGGCTTTAAGCTAAGAGGGGCAGCGTTTAAAAGAGACGTGCAGGGCAATAGACAATAGGTGCAGCAGGAGGCCATTCGGCCCTTCGAGCCAGCACCGCCATTCAATGTGATCATGGCTGATCATTCTCAATCAGTACCCCATTCCTGCCTTCTCCCCATACCCCCTGACTCCGCTATCCTTAAGAGCTCTATCTAGCTCTCTCTTGAATGCATTCTGAGAATTGGCCTCCACTGCCTTCTGAGGCAGAGAATTCCACAGATTTACAACTCTTTGACTGAAAAAGTTTTTTCCTCATCTCCGTTCTAAATGGCATCCGCCCACTCACACAACCTGGTTCTGGACTCCCCCAACAATGGGAACATGTTTCCTGCCTCTAACGTGTCCAACCCCTTAATAATCTTATATGTTTCGATAAGATCCCCTCTCATCCTTCTAAATTCCAGTGTATACAAGCCTAGTCGCTCCAGTCTTTCAACATATGACAGTCCCGCCATTCCGGGAATTAACCTAGTAAACCTACGCTGCACGCCCTCAATAGCAAGAATATCCTTCCTCAAATTTGGAGACCAAAACTGCACACAGTACTCCAGGTGCGGTCTCTCTAGGGCCCTGTACAACTGCAGAAGGACCTCTTTGCTCCTATACTCAACTCCTCTTGTTATGATGGCCAAAATTCCATTGGCTTTCTTCACTGCCTGCTGTACCTGCATGCTTCCTTTCAGTGACTGATGCACTAGGACACCCAGATCTCGTTGTACGTCCCCTGTTCCTAACTTGACACCATTCAGATAATACTCTGCCTTCCTATTCTTACCACCAAAGTGGATAACCTCACACTTATCCACATTAAACTGCGTCTGCCATGCATCCGCCCACTCACACAACCTGTCCAAGTCACTCTGCAACCTCATAGCATCTTCCTCATAGTTCACACTGCCACCCAGCTTTGTATCATCTGCAAGTTTTTATACAGAGGGTGGTGAGTGCCTGGGCCACATTGCCGGGGTGGTGATAGAGGCAGGTATGAGAACAGTGTTGTTTGGACAAGCACATTGATATGCAGAGAATGGAGGGATATGGATTAAGTCCAGGCAGATAAGTGCTGGTCTTGGCATCATGTTCGGCACAGACGTTATGTGCTGAAGGGTCTGTTCCTGTGCTGTGCTGTTTTATGATCTAATCAGCTCTGTCTATCCAAATATGCCAATTTCCCATTTAGCAATTGCTAATGAATAAATCTCATTAATTTCCTCTCTATCGATTTCTCACTCCCCCAGTTTAGTTAAGAATCTTGTAGTTACCTCCTGGAACTGGGTACCGTGGGACAGTAGGTACTGCTGTTAAGTGCGCGGCCTGTTTGCCTGCCCTTGATGGTGATTGTGAGGGTGAGTTGCAGTAAACACTTTCTTCCATCAATACTGTCCATGCAGGTAATCCACAAGCACGGGCGGCCACAGCATTTGACTGCACTGTGATGCTGCAATGTGAAGATATTCCCTAGCAGAATGGTGTGGGACTTGGAGGGGAATCTGAATTGGTAATGTTTCCATTGGCAGCTTACTCCAGTACATCTGTAGTTCATTGTGTCTCTGTATTTATGATCAGTCTTGAAATATGATAGATTTCTATCAATAATAAATGGAATGGCTGCCTTATTTTTCCTGTGAGATGCTACAGGCAGGCTAAACTACGGATTTATTTATTTACGGATGAAATACTGTGCAGGAGCTAAAAAGAAAAATAGCGCAGAGTCAATTGGAATGAACCACATCAGTCCACAAGGAGTTGGTGACTCATTTTCAGTAAGTTGATTACAATAGTCTATTGGCAAATAATGGCTCTTTTACATTAAATTAATTGAGTTTTCTCTCTGAAAGACCTCCAAGATGAGAAGTTGCACAGTGGTGACACAAGCTCTGTTTTCTTCGGAGAATACGGGAGTCGCTGCCTCAAAAAGGCAGCCAGCATCATCAGAGACCCACACCACCCTGGCCACACACACATCTCACCCTGGTCAGACCCACATCATCAGAGACCCACACCACCCTGGCCACACACACATCTCACCCTGGTCAGACCCACATCATCAGAGACCCACACCACCCTGGCCACACACACATCTCACCCTGGTCAGACCCACATCATCAGAGACCCACACCACCCTGGCCACGCACACATCTCACCCCTGCCATCAGGCTATTAAACACTACAACCTCAAATAAGCTCTGAACTACATAGACCATTGTTGTTATTGTTTGTTTGTTTTTTACGTGTACATATGTGTGCGTGTATACACATGTATGTGTACATACACACACACAAATATTTTTCTCGTTTATTATATTGTTTATGGTTTACTATGTTTACATATTCTGTTGTGCCGCAGCAAGTACGAATTTCATTGTTCTATCTGGGACACATGAAAATAAAACACTCTTGACTCTTGAGATTTTGGATCAGATGCCAGAAGGCCTGCAACCACAACTATGTGCTTTGTGCTGAGCCATTCTTCGACTGAAACCTTTTCCTTGGAGGTAAACACGTAAACAGAGCCATGTGTTTAGACTTCTGTGGGTGCGAAGGCACTGCTTTGTAAGTGCAACTTCCTTTGCATAAGTCCCTTAGAATGGGTTTCACACTCCATTGAGAAATTGAAATTCCATCTGTCAAGATTGTCTACATTAGCATCTCAACTGAATTGTTCCAGCATCTAAAGTTGGTTTCAAATTTCCTTTGGATCTAGGAGACAGTGTCATGTTAAAGAAATGGAGAAGGGGGAGAGAAGGATGTTGCCAGGACCCGAGGGCCTGGGCTATAGGGAGAGGTTGGGGCAGGCCGGACGGACTTCATTCCTTGGAGTGCAGGGGGCTGAGGGGTGATTCATAGAGTTGGATGCAGAGAATGTCCCTCAGAGTAGGGGAATCAAGAGCCAGAGGAAATAGGTTTAATAGGTTTGTGGAATTCTCTGCCTCAGAAGGCATTGGAGGCCAGTTCTCTGAATGCTTTCAAGATAGAGCTCTTAAGGATAGCGGAGTCAGGGGGTATAGGGAGAAGGCAGGAACGGGGTACTGATTGAGAATGATCAGCCATGGTGCTGGCTGGCTCGAAGGGCCAAATGGCCTACTCCTGCACCTATTGTCTATTGTCTATTGTTTAAGGTGAGAGAGAACGGTTTCATAATCTTTTCACTGAGAGGGTGGTTGGTGTATGCAATGAGCTGCCAGCGGAGGTGTGTGGGGCATGTACAATAACAACATTTAAAGATATTTTGAGGGATATGGATCAAATGTGGGGACATGGGATTAATGTAGATGGGCATCTTGGTCAGCATGGAGGATCTGGGCCGATGGGCCTGTGTCAGTGCGGCATCACTCTCATGGATAAAGGCAGGGTGCCATCGTCAATGATAACCTCCCCCAGTGCAAATCTCAGCCGGGCAATGTGCTCACTGAGAAAATGATGGCTATTGCTGGGTAAAGGTTCAAAGAGCAGGCAGGATGTGATGCTCATTGCCACAATGAAGGCTTGAGTTGAATCGAAGTAGCAACGAGATCTCTCTCTCACACACCTTCTCCTGGCCTGCAGGATTACAAGCCATCAAAATAAATTGGTCTGCTTGTGAAACAAGCTGATTTTCCAGGGGAGACACAAAAAGCTGGAGTAACTCAGCAGGTCAGACAGCATCTCTGGAGAAAAAGATGCTGTCTGATCCACTGAGTTACTCCAGCTTTTTGAATGAATGAATGAATAAGTTTATTGGCCAAGTATGTGCATATACAAGGAATGTGCCCTGGTGCTCCGCTCACAAATGACAACACAAACACACAGTTAACAATTAAGAATAAAGCATAACCCCACACAGTGGCGCAGCGGTAGAGTTGCTGCCTTACAGCGAATGCAGCGCCGGAGACTCGGGTTCAATCCTGACTATGGGCGCCGTCTATACGGAGTTTGTACGTTCTCCCCGTGACCTGCGTGGGGTTTCTCCGAGATCTTCGGTTTCCTCCCACACTCCAAATATGTACAGGTATGTAGGTTAATTGACCGGGCAAATGCAAAAATTGTCCTTAGTGGGTGTAGGATAGTGTTAGTGTGTGGGGATCGCTGGGCGGCGCGGACCCGGTGGGCCGAAGGGCCTATTTCTGCGCTGTATCTCTAAATCTAAAATCTAAAAAAAAAAATTACGGTCTAAACATGTGGGTGAAAATAAACCAGAGCAAAAAAATAGATTACAGACTTTGGTTATTGAGTAGAACTACCACTCGTGGAAAGAAACTGTTTTTATCCTCGGTTTAAACCACCATCTGCAGTTCCTTCATGTCAGAAAACATGATTTTCCAGGGTACTATTTGAAATCCATGTGTAATCCACTGCCTCTCTAGGGTGAATACAAACCTGATTATTTTCTTCAAATGTAAACTTTAATCAGAATATGAAATATATTCAAAACAAAAACTTACCGAGTATTGAAAGGGTTGGATGGAGTGGATGTGGAGAGGATGTTTCCACTGGTGGGAGAGTCTAGGACCAGAGGGCACAGCCCCAGAATAAAAGGATGCTTTAGGAAGGAGATGAGGAGGAATTTCTTTAGTCAGAGGGTGGTGAATCTGTGAAATTCATTGCCACGGAAGGCAGTGGAAGCCAAGTCAATAGATATTTTTAAAGCAGAGATAGATCGATTCTTTGTTAGTGCGGGTGTCAAGGGTTATGGGGAGAAGGCAGGAGAATGGGGTTGAGAGGGGAAGATAGGTCAGCCATGTTTGAATGGCGGAGTAGACTTGATAGGCCTAATGGCCTAATTCTGCACCTATCATATGATAAAACGCAATTAATAGGTATCACAAAATGCTGGAGTAACTCAGCAGGTCAGGCAGCATCTCAGGAGAGAGGGAATGGGTGATGTTTCGGGTCGAGACCCTTCTTCAAACTGAAGAAGGGTCTCGACCCGAAACGTCACTCATTCCTTCTCTCCCGAGATGCTGCCTGACCCGCTGAGTTACTCCAGCCTGGGAGGGGGGGGGGGGGGGGGGGGAAGAGAGAAAGAGGAACTATCTAAAGATGGAAAAGTCAATGATCATACCGCTGGTCTGCAAGCTGCCCAAGCGAAATATGAGGTGCTGTTCCTCCAATTTCCGGTTGGCCTCACTATGGTACTGGAGGAGGCCCATGACAGAAAGGTCAAACTGGGAGTGGGAGGGGGAGTCGAAGTGCTCAGCCACCGGGAGATCAGGTTGGTTAAGGCAGACTGAGCGAAGGTGTTGAGCGAAACGATTGCCGAGCCTGTGTTTGGTCTCGCCGATGTATAGAAATTGATATCTAGAGCAGTGGATACAATGGATGAGGTTGGAGGAGGTGCAGGTGAACGTCTGTCTCACCTGGAAAGACTGTTTGGGTCCTTGGATGGAGTTGAGGGGGGAGGTAAAGGGACAGGTGTTGCATCTCCTGTGGTTGCAGGGGAAAGTGCCCGGGGTTGGGGTGGTTTGGCTCTCATTAGGGCCTCCTCGATATCCTGCAGCTCCGCTCTTGCTCACCCTCCCCCCATTCGGAACAAAGACAGAATCCCCCTCGTTCTCACCTTCCACCCCACCAGCCAGCGTATCCAACAAATCATCCTCCAACATTTCCGTCACCTACAACGGGACCCAACCATTGGCCACATCTTCCCATCCCCTCCCCTTTCTGCATTCCACAGAGACCGTTCCCTCCGTAACTCCCTGGTCCACTTATCCCTTCCTACCCAAACCACCCCATCCCCGGGCACTTTCCCCTGCAACCAGTTAGTTCCTCTGTCCCTCTCTTCCCCCCCTCCTCCCCCCGTCCTCCCCCCCTCCCCCTTCCCAGTTCTCCCTCTATCTTCCTGTCTCCACCTCTATCCTTCCTTTGTCCTGCCCCCCTGACATCAGTCTGAAGAGGGTCTTGACCTGAAACGTCATCCATTCCTTCTCTCCTGAGATGCTGCCTGACCTGCTGAGTAAATAATACTCCATTTGTGTTGAGTAATCTCTTAAGGTAATTACTGCTTCAACGGTGGACTTAATGCTTGATTTAGGAATTTTATAGTTTCATCGATTTCTTATTTAAAATATAATATTAGTCATTAAAGTGCTATAATTAATCCAACGTACTCGGTTAGATGAAGTCATTACTGCCTTGTTCCTTTCTAATCTTGTCAACTGGCCCTGTGTGAGTCATGATCCATCATGTGAGAAGTCAGATTGATCAGAATCTGTGGTCTTAAATGATTGATGACTTCTTTACACTGCTGTCAGTGACCAGCCCACGGCCTGGCTGAGGATGATTCTTGGGACAATGCAGCAATAAAAGGACGTGCCGTTAGAAAGGAGATGGGGAGGAGTTTCTGTTGTCAGAGGGTGGTGAATCTGTGGAATTCATTGTCACAGACAGCCAAGTCGTTGGATATTTTTAAGGCAGAGATTGAGAGGTTTTTGATTAAGGTGGGTGTCGGGGGTGTGTAGGAAGGAACCTCATATGCTGGTTTACAGTGAAGATAGTCACAAAATGCTGCAGACTGAAGAAGGGTCTCGACCCGAAATGTTACCCATTCCTTCTCTCCAGAGATGCTGCCTGTCCCGCTGAGTTACTCCAGCATATTGCGGCTATCTTGGTTGTCGGGTTATGGGGGTGAGAGGGAGATATAGATCATGCCATGATTGAATGGCGGAGTAGACTTGATGGGCTGGATGGTGTAACTCCGCTCCTGGAGCTTATGAGCGTCTGAACACCACCACTCTGATGGTTCTTTGTGGCATTCGATGGAGTGAGTGTGTGGATTGAGCTGGAGAGGATCATTAATAATTGGAAGGACGGATCTTCCTCACAAGGAAAGAAAATAAATCAACAGGGCTAATGTTTACACCCAGTATTTTCACGATTGTAAAAGGTGATATTTCTAGACGCCACCTGCTGACATCTTCTTTATTTTGATGTGAGCAGAAAAGCAAGAAGAGGTTCTGGCTCAATCGACATCTCATTGCCAAGTCATCAACTCTAACTCAAAATATTCAAGGGCGGCATAGTGGGGCAGCAGGTAGAGCCGCTGCCTCACAGCGCCGGTGACTCGGGTTTGATCCTAACCTCGGGTGCTGTCTGTGTGGAGTTTGCACGTTCTACCTATGATCATGGTTTCCTGTGGGTGCTCCGGTTTCATCCAACATCCCAAAGACGTGTGGGTTTGTAGGTTAATTGGCTTCTGTAAACTGCACCTAGTGTGTAGGGGGTGGAGAAGTAAGTGGGCTAACAAAGAACTAGTGTGAACGAGTGATTGATGGCCAGCATGAACCTGGTGGGCTGAAGGGCCTGTTTCCAGGCTGTATGTCTAACAAGACTAAACTAGAGCCTTCATCACACGATCCACAATGGCTCGGTTTCTTCCACCAATCCCAGGGCCACTGAGCTTGACCAATCCTAGCAGAGTTCCAACACCTCGTCACTTGCTTGCCAGTCATTATCCAATCAGCTCAAACATCCTTGCTCCAGTATCTGCACATTGAAAACTAACTCTACATCCTCTAATCCTTCTGATTCCGCAGTGGTAGAGTTGCTGCCATACAGCGCCAGAGACACGGCTTCAACCTCGACCACGTGGTGCTGTCTGTATGGAGTTTGCACATCATTCCTGTGACCGCGTGGGTTTTCTCTGGGTGCTCCGGTTTCCTCCCACAAAGTTGTATATTGTCCCTGGTGTGTAGCAAAGTGCTGGTGTACGAGGTGACCACTGGTCGGTGCGGACACGGTGGGCCGAAGGGCCTGTTTCCGCACATTATGTCTAAAGTCTAACATGAAGATTCCCCTCCTGGGGTGCTGGCTGCAGCATGTTAGTGAGATGTTGGTGTCCAATTGCTGATGGTTGGGAGTGCTGCCCACACTCACGTGATGCTTCAAATCGGTTCCAGTGTTGTAGGTGAAAGGAGGGGGGTGGATTGTTGAACATGGAGGCTGAAAGATGGGCCACATTTCTGTTTCAAACTTCCTTTCTACTTTGCAAGCTGTTTATAGACAATAGACAATAGGTGCAGGAGGATGCCATTCGGCCCTTCGAGCCAGCACCGCCATTCAATGTGATCATGGCTGATCATTCTCAATCAGTACCCTGTTATTTTGTGAAGTAGGAACTTTGTTGGTCTCCCAGATCAGATGCCCATCAGGCAAACAGCGAGACTTGTGGTCCCCATAGTGGCTGACGCCTTGAATGCACTGCTTGGAAGTGTGGTGGGAGGAGATACAATACTAACAAACATTTTTATAGATTGACACCAAGTGCCACTGGAGGACCATCAAGTCAGTGACGGTCACTCTTTGGTCTGCCCAAAACTTGCTGGCCTCCCAACACAGCAAGACATCCATCAGGGAACGTTGCCGACTGGCCCACTGCAGACTGCGGGAGTACGTGCTGAGGGACGCACTGAAGCTCGGTGCAGCCAACACCAAGGCCCTGTGGGGGAGGACCACAGTCTAGGGTCCTTCCGCTGCTGGACATTGAGGGACAGAGCCCAGTGGAGGGACCGGAAGGGAGATGATCCCAGGAGGCCACAAGAATGGCAGGGATGTTTAGTGTAAAGACATAGAAACATAGAAACATAGAAAATAGGTGCAGGAGTAGGCCATTCGGCCCTTCGAGCCTGCACCGCCATTCAATATGGTCATGGCTGATCATCCAACTCAGTATCCCGTACCTGCCTTCTCTCCTTACCCCCTGATCCCTTTAGCCACAAGGGCCACATCTAACTCCCTCTTAAATGTAGCCAATGAACTGGCCTCAACTACCTTCTGTGGCAGAGAATTCCACAGATTCACCACTCTCTGTGTGAAAAAAACCGTTCTCATCTCGACATGTGTGAACTTTACTGAGTACGTCACTATTGAATGTTCAGATACTACGAATGTACAAAGAGTTTTTGCACAGATTCTATTTTGTATATTTTTAAAAATTCAGAATAACATTTATTTTTGGAAAATAAATTTTGATGCAGAAAGACATCCATGTACTTAAAAAAATAATAATTTAGTACGTCGCAAAGAAAGATTGGAATAGAGCGAAATGCTTGTTAGCACGGTGATTGTTGTGGTGCGGAGGGATGAAGTTGCCAGGATGCATGAACCAGTGACCAGAACGGGCCATGGGCTGAGGATCTGCGTGATGAAGAGTAGGCCGAGGCATCGGCACATCCTCCAGCTCCCTGGGATATTTATCAGAGGCCTTCATGTCTGGAGAAGGGTCCCGACATGAAACGTCACCTATCCAAATTCTCCACAGATGCTGCCTGACCCGCTGAGTTACTCCAGCTCTCCGTTCCTCTGTTTCAATCCCACATAGAGTCATAGAGTGATACAGTGTGGAAACAGACCCTTCAGCCCAACTTGCCCACCCCGGCCAACCTGCCCCAGCTACACTAGTCTCACCTGCCCGTGTGTGGTCCGTATCCCTGCAAACCTGTCCTATCCATGTACCTGTCAAACTGTTTCTTAAACAGTGGGATAGTCCCAGCCTCAACTACCTCCTCTGGCAGCTCGTTCCATACAGCCACCACCCTTTGTGTGAAAAAGTTACCCCTAAGATTTCCCCTTCACCTTGAACCTATATCCTCTGGTGCTTAATTCACCCACTCTGGGCCAGAGACTCTGTGCATCTACTCGATCTATTCCTGTCATGGTTTTATACATGCTGGGGGTTTGTGTGCTGCAGTGCCTGCTGAGGGGACTCGGAGAGAGTCTAATATTCCCGGCTTGCTGCCCGGTGCCAAGTGGTTGATCAGACCAGGATGGAGCTGTTAGTAAAATAGGTGCAGGAGTAGGCCATTCGGCCCTTCGAGCCGGCACCGCCATTCAATCAGATCATGGCTGATCATCTAAAATCAGTAGCCTGCTTTCCTGCTTTCTCCCCATATCCCTAGATTCCTTTGGCCCTAAGAGCTAAATCTAACCCTCTCCTGAAAGCACCAGTGAATATCCAGCCTTGGCCGTTTCATCACCGTGTCTGGATTACCTGTGTGCGGAAGGTCCAGATCTGGAGTACAAGCAGGAGCTGCACTTTGGAGCGGCTCTGATCAAGAACGTTTAGTGTATAACAAGTGACGATGAGCAATAGTGTGACAGAGACGAATCTGATTAGCCTGTCTCTCTCTGCAACTGTTACGTAGGCTGCAATCTGCACATTAATTGCTCTCTGAAAGCTAATTGCATTCTTGCGTTTCTCATCCTGTTCACTAAAAGTCTATCTAATCAGGTGGTCATATGCTAGTGGGTTAAAACAGCTATTCTCTGTATCTGCAAAAAAATAACTGCAGAAACGTCACCCATTCCTTCTCTCCAGAGATGCTGCCTGACCCGCTGAGTTACTCCAGCATTTTGTGTCTATTCTCTGTATCTCATTGTTTGTCAGAGTCCACGTTGACAACTGGAGGTATTGTTCATTCGAGTTTCACTGTACCTTAATTGGTACATGTGACAATAAACTGACCTTTGAAACCTTTGAATGCATTGCTCGGAAGGAGAGAAATTAGTAACTGAGAACGTTGGTTAGATGCTTGAAACGGAGCAAACACGTGCAGCGTTGTGGGAAAGAGCAGGAGACTGCGAGCTTGCACAGAAAAGATAAAGTGAATGGCCACCTGGTGTGATTCAGAGGCCCTGCTAGATTTGGTCGATTTTGGTCAAGCCACATGGAGAAAGATTTCATGTAATGGGTAATGTGAAACTCTGCCCATTTTCTTTGAACATCTTGACCACCAGTTCCTTCAACCTTGAAATGCCCTCATGTGAAGAGTTGTGGTTTACTTGTCCTGACCCTCACCTAGTTGCCATGGCCCGGATTTTGCCTTCAACAACCAAGTGACAGAAGCCCTTCACAAAAACAGGCGGCGCAGTGGTACAGCTGGTAGAGTTGCAGCCTCACAGCTCCGGAGACCCAGGTTCAATCCTGACCACGGGTGCTGTCTGTACAGAGATTGCACATTCTCCCCGTGACCACTTGGGTTTCCTCTCGGGACGCTAAGATGTGCGGGTTTAATTGGCCTCTGTAAATTGCCCCGAGTGTGCAGGGAGTGGATGACACAGAACTACAGATGGTCAGCATGACATTATTTCTAGGAATGCAAGAGGATGAGAGGTGAATCAAGAACAGAGGACGGGTTTGAGGTGAGGGGGAAAGATTTAAGAGGAACCTGAGGGCTAACCTTTTAACACAAAGGGTGGTGGGTGTATGGAATGAGCTGCCGGAGGAAGTAGTTGAGGCAGGTACTTTGCAACGCTTAGGAAGCATTTAGACAGGTGCATAGGGAGATTGGGTTTAGAGGGGTATGGGCCAAATGCAGGCAGGTGGGACTAGTGTAGATGGGGCATGGTGGTTGGTGGGACTAGTGTAGATGGGACATGGTGGTTGGTGGGACTAGTGTAGATGGGGCATGGTGGTTGGTGGGACTAGTGCAGATGGGGCATGGTGGTTGGTGGGACTAGTGTAGATGGGGCATGGTGGTTGGTGGGACTAGTGTAGATGGGACATGGTGGTTGGGGGGACTAGTGTAGATGGGGCATGGTGGTTGGTGGGACCAGTGTAGATGGGGCATGGTGGGACTAGTGTAGATGGGGCATGGTGGTTGGTGGGACTAGTGTAGATGGGACATGGTGGTTGGTGGGACTAGTGTAGATGGGGCATGGTGGTTGGTGGGACCAGTGTAGATGGGGCATGGTGGTTGGTGGGACTAGTGTAGATGGGGCATGGTGGTTGGCATGGGCAAGTTGGGCTGAAGCTTTCCATATTGTATGACTTTATAAAACCCATTGCCCTTTTAAATATTTGTGAGGGAATACTAATCCACATGTGTAAATTATGACCCAGACAATTGTTAAGTTCAGGCATAAAGAACTGCAGATGCTGCTTTACAAAAAGAGACACAATGTGCTGGAGTAACCCAGCGGGTCAGGCAGCATCTCTGGAGAACATGAAGAGGTGACACTTTGGGTTGGGATCCTTCTTCAGACTGATTATGTTGTTGTTCATCCTTCGGGTTTGAAGATGACCATGACTTCACTTTCAGTTGGAGGATTGGTGACTGTGGGTCCTGAAGTGACTGGTGAGGCCAATCTGGGCCCGGAAGGCACGCCCACACGTAGGACACAAGTGGATGGGTGCTGCAGTGGAAGTGGAGGTAGCCCGGGCCTTGCGCGGGGTGCGTTTCCTCTGGGCCTTTGCAGTGCGTCTGTTCTCTGCTGCACGGGCTCCTGTGGTGAGCTTGCTACGCCAGGTTGGACGGTCCAGAGCAAGAGACTCCCAAGTGCTGAGGTTGATGTCCAAGTCTTTGAGGGACACTTTGAGGCAGTCCTGAAACCGTTTTGTCTGTCCGCCTACTGAGCGCTTGCCCTGACACAGTTTTCCATACAGAAGCTGTTTTGGCAGTCGACTCTCGGGCATTCTGACGACATGGCCTGCCCATCTGGCTTGGGCTTTCCATAGGAGGGTGTGGACGCTGGGGATTCCGGCCTGTTCCAAGACCTCTGTGTCGGGAATTTTGTCCTGCCACATGATGTGAAGGAGTCGGCGTAGGCAGTATCCTTCTTCAGACTGATTATAGTGGGAGGGACAATAGACAATAGACAATAGGTGCAGGAGTAGGCTCAGAGATCGATCCCTGGCAAAGGGATCGCGGGCTCCATGATGTTGAGTCCGCAGGAACCTGCGGTGGAGCACCCGGTCGGTCTCCAGCAAAGACCGCCAACTCCTCCATGTTAGGCCGCAATGCGGATGGAGGTACAGTACGGAAAAAAAAATTGCATCTCCGTCGAGGTAAGAGATTAGAAAAAGTTTCTCCCTCCCCCACCCCCCACGTAAAACAAGCTAAAGAACACTAAACACGTACATTTAACACATACTAAAAAAAACACGAAGGAAAGCGACAGACAGACTGTTGGCGAGGCAGCCATTGCTGGCGCCACCCGGTGGACGTTCATGGATGGATAGCAATATTTCCGGTCTGAAGAAGTCTCCCGACCTGAAACGTCACCATTCCATGTCCCCCAAAGGTGCTGCCTGACCTGCTGAGTTACTTTGTGTTCTGAGAGAAATACTGAAATGCTTTAACTCGGTGATCTGCTACCCATCCTCTTGAAGACGTTGATAAAGGCTCAGGATCACACATGTGAGTTTAGGAATTTTGAGGAAAAGGTGTCTGCTAGGCACACACATACAATTCCCCTTCATCTCTCAGGCAACTTTAGGGGCGGCACAGTGGTGCAGTCTGTACGGAGTTTGTACATTCTCCCTGCGACCACGTGGGTTTCTCCAGGTGTCCCGGTTTCCTCCTACGTCCAAAGACGTGCAGGTCTGAAGATTAATTGGCGTCGGTAAAGATTGTAAGTTGTCTCTGGTGTGTGGGATAGTGCTAGTGTGTGTGGACAACTGGTCGGCACGGACTCGGTGGGCCGAAAGGAACTGTTTCTGTGCTGTATCTCTAAAGTCGAAATCTAAAGTTTGTCTAATCATGATCATTTTTATGTTTGTGGGAACCTGCTGTGCATGAATTTGTTGGTACCTTTCTAAAGTAAACAATGACCACTGTGTAAAATGAGCTTCAATGACTCCACACTTTGGATTATCCAGAGGTGCCATATAAATGCAATTGTTTCTTTCGGAACAAGAGTACGTGATGAATGCTAATTAGAGGGACTGATCTGTGATTAATTCATTCACTGTTGAGTGCGCAGGCCTTTACTAAATATCCTTATGATTGAGTGTATGAAACATTGGGACTGTGGGGATTGATGAAGGCAGGATAAAGGTTGAGGTGAAGATGGGAATGAGGGAAGGAGACTAGATTGCTTTCCTTTGCATTACATAACCCTTAGCACTTCCGTAACCATGGAAACGCTCGCTGCAGGGGCCAGCTTGCATTAATGTTTTATCTTTTCCACAAACTATTGGAGATTGAGTGAGACTGTGCATGAGGCTGCTTTACCAGGCATTTGGCAGTGTGGAAGGTAAATTTTACTGACGGTGGGGCTGAGTGTGGTGTTGACCGGAGGTGAGATGTGGGTCCAGCAGTCAGGGGTGAAGGCTGTGGCTCTGCCCTCCTTGAACACGGTTTTATTTAGGGATGGGCCGTAGGCTCTGCCTTCAGCATGCTGTTCAGCTCAGCTCAGCTCAGCTCCCCGCAACCAACCAGTAGTGTCTCTTGTAAAGATCATCGACGACACAATGTGTTTCGTCCGTCCCCAGTTCAGGGAGTTGAAGAGGATGAAAGTGTGCTCCTCCTCTCCATGTCCGGCCGACTCTGACCCAGAGCTGCAGCGTGCGTGTCCAGACCTCGATGCACGTGCTCCCAGGTCACCTCCTCTGCCGGGAGTGATCGCCGAATCCCAGTGCTCCTGGCTTGTCTTCGGGAGGCTTGGCTCTGGTAAAGCACGGGAGCAATCAGCTGGGAAACCCCTTGATGGGGTTGGCATATTGTTGTGATGGTCCTTTGATGGTAGGGACAGTGCAGATCATAGACGCTGTCTGTCTCGTTACTAGGCATGTGCGTGTGAGGTTTGGGCCATGTGGGATGGTGAGGTGGATGGATGGTGGGGTGGGGTGGATGGATGGAGTAGGCTTGAGTTATTGTAGGTTGGGGGAGGGAGGTCACACCATGTTGGGAGGGGGTTCTGTTTGCCCCAGGGAATGGGCTTGGCATATATGGGCATGCTCGGGGTGTCTGGTCAAAGTGTGTGAACGAGAGGGTTGGGATTGTGAGCTGGGTGTGTGTGAGCTGAGATTGCATCGTGTGTGGCATTGCGGTTGGGATGTGTGTGGGATTGCAGACTGCGCTCTGTGTGAACATTGAAGTCATGTTGGAGTAGGGTTGGGGTATTAGAGCGGGGCTTGACAGTATGTTGTGTGGAGATGGGGCTGCATTGTATTGTGTGTGGAGATAGGGTTGTGCTGTGTTGCGTGTGGAGATGGGGCCGTGTTGTGTTGCGTGTGGAGATGGGGCCGTGTTTTGTTGCGTGTGGAGATGGGGCCGTGTTGTGTTGTGTTTTGAGATGGGGCCGTGTTGCGTGTGGAGATGGGGCCATGTTGCGTGTGGAGATGGGGCCGTGTTTTGTTGCGTGTGGAGATGGGGCCGTGTTGTGTTGCGTGTGGAGATGGGGCCGTGTTTTGTTGCGTGTGGAGATGGGGCCGTGTTGTGTTGTGTTTTGAGATGGGGCCGTGTTGCGTGTGGAGATGGGGCCATGTTGCGTGTGGAGATGGGGCCGTGTTTTGTTGCGTGTGGAGATGGGGCCATGTTGTGTTGCGTGTGGAGATGGGGCCGTGTTGTGTTGTGTGTGGAGATGGGGCCGTGTTGTGTTGTGTGTGGAGATGGGGCCGTGTTATGTGTGGAGATGGGGCCGTGTTGTATTGCGTGTGGAGATGGAGCCGTGTTGTGTGTGGAGATGGTGTTGCATGTGGAGATGGGGCCGTGTTGCGTGTGGAGATGGGGCCGTGCTGTGTTGCGTGTGGAGATGGGGCCATGTTGTGTTGCGTGTGGAGATGGGGCCATGTTGCGTGTGGAGATGGGGCCGTGTTGTGTTGCGTGTGGAGATGGGGCCGTGTTGTGTTGCGTGTGGAGATGGAGCCGTGTTGTGTTGCGTGTGGAGATGGGGCCGTGTTGTGTTGCGTGTGGAGATGGAGCCGTGTTGTGTTGCGTGTGGAGATGGGGCCGTGCTGTGTTGTGTGTGGAGATGGGGCTGTGTTGTGTTGCGTGTGGAGATGGAGCCATGTTGTGTTGTGTGTGGAGATGGAGCCATGTTGTGTTGCGTGTGGAGATGGAGCCATGTTGTGTTGTGTGTGGAGATGGAGCCGTGTTGTGTTGCGTGTGGAGATGGAGCCATGTGTGTGGAGATGGGGCCGAGTTGTTTTGCGTGTGGAGATGGGGCCGTGTTGTGTTGTGTGTGAGACAACACGTGTGAGACAAGACAACACGTGTGTGGGTTTGGGTATTGGAGTGGAGCTGATTTTGAGCAGAGACGTTGGCGTGAGTCTGGTGTGGCCTCGTGTGTGTGGAGTGGTGATACGGTGTCAGAGTGGGATTTGTGTTGTGTGGGGGATTGGTGTCATTGTAGATGCCGGCTTACAAAAAATGCACATGGTGCTGAAGTATCTCGGCAGGTCGGGCAGCATCTCTGGAGAACATGGATATGCAATATTTCTGGTGGGCCTCCTCAGTACACCAATTGAGGGGAGGGGGAGAGAGGTGGAGGTGGGGCAAAGCCTGGCAAGTGATAGGTGGATACAGCTGGGCGGGGGGGTGGGGGGGGGGGTTGATTGACAAATGGTATTGTTGTGCTTCAAATCTGTCATTCAAAAGCTCCCTTAATACTACCCCCTCCCCCCCCCCCACTGCTCAAATTCTCTGAGCAGAATGAGGCCATTCTCAAGTCTACTCCGCCATCCAATCATGACTGATCAACGTCACCCACCAGCCTTCTTCCCATAACCCCTGACACCCGTACTGATCAAGAATCTATCAATCCCCCTTAGACATATCCATTGACTTGGCCACCACCGGTGGCAATGAATTGCACAGATTCACCACAAAAGCTGTTGCATGAATTCTCTCTGTGTGTGGGAGGCATTGCAGATGCTGGTTTACATGTTAATGCTCTGTGTGTGTCTGTGTGTGGGGAGGCATTGCAGATGCTGGTTTACATGTTAATGCTCTGTGTGTGTGTGTGTGTGTGGAGGAGGCATTGCAGATGCTGGTTTACATGTTAATGCTCTGTGTGTGTCTGTGTGTGGGAGGCATTGCAGATGCTGGTTTACATGTTAATGCTCTGTGTGTGGAGGAGGCATTGCAGATGCTGGTTTACATGTTAATGCTCTGGTTTTCTGTGGTGCAGGTGGTGGTGATGGTCCGCATGCGATGTTTGGAGAGGCTGGAGCCCCCATTCACTGCGCAGTCTCTGCGATGGATTGAGTCCTAGGATGCCTCTTGTCGCCGGTGCACTTGCACACAGTCTGCCGCGGGTCCCATGCGATGGGAGCGCCACGATCCGCCATGAGTGAGAGCACGGAGGAGCAGAGCTTGTACAGTAACGTGGTGGCCTGGCTCATCTGCTCGGGGGTCTCGCTGCTCGCCAACACCTGGGGCATCCTGAGCGTCAGCGCCAAGCAGAAGAAATGGAAGCCGCTGGAGTTCCTGATCTGCACGCTGGCCGGGACACACATCCTCAACGTCGCCATCCCCATCACCATGTACTCCGTCATCCAGCTCCGCAGACAGCACTCCGACTATGAATGGAATGAGGGCTTGTGCAAGGTGTTTGTCTCCACTTTCTACACACTCACACTGGTGACTTGTTTCTCTGTCACCTCCCTGTCCTATCACCGCATGTGGATGGTTCGCTGGCCCGTCAACTACAGGTAAGGAGCAGGGCGATGATGACAGTGGTCGGTCAAACTGCAGTGACTCTGGCAAAGGGCTTCATAACATTGGGGGAAACCCCCGACTAGTGACAACTGAGGGAGTGCAGCGTAGGGTTACCAGGTTAATTCCCGGGATGGCGGGTCTGACATACGATGAAAGTCTGAAGAAGGGTCTCGACCTGAAACGTCACCCATTCCTTCTCTCCCGAGATGTTGCCTGACCCGCTGAGTTACTCCAGCATTTTGGTCTACCTATGATGAAAGAATGGATCGACTGGGCTTGTATTCACTGGAATTTAGAAGGATGAGAGGGGATCTTATAGAAACATAAAAAAATCTTCAGGGATTGGACAGGCTAGATGCAGGAAAAATGTTCCCGGGGAGTCCAGAACCAGGGGTCACTGTTTAAGAATAAAGGGTAGGCCATTTTAGGACTGAGATGAGGAAAAACTTTTCCACAGAAGGCAGTGCAGGCCAATTCACTGGATGTATCCGAGAGAGAGTTAGATTTAGCTCTTAGGGCTAACGGAATCAAGGGATATGGGGAAAAAGCAGGAACGGGGTACTGATTTTGGATGATCAGCCATGAAAATATTGAATGGTGGTGCTGGCTCAAAGGGCCGAATGGCCTCCACCTGCACTTATTTTCTATGTTTCTAACTCCATCCTATTTCCTGGTTGGAGTTAGCAATTAATTAATTCAAAACAGATTCCTTAAATTTTTGTAAGGGAAATATTAAGACGTAGCCACAAGGAACGGCAGATGTTGGAATCTTGTGTCGAACACTCAGTGCTGGAGTAACTCTGTGGGACTGGCAAATGTTTCAAAGGACTTTTATTGTCACGTGTACCAATTAAGGTACCGCGATATGCGAATTACCATACAGCCATACTAAAAAAGCAACAAGACACAAAACTACATAAAGGTTAACATCAACATCCACCACAGTGGATTCCCCACATGTGATGGAAGGCAATAAAGTCTAATCTGCTTCCCTCATTTTTCTCGCGCGGTCGGAGCAGTCGACCCGAAATACGAAACGGAAAAGGAAAATTGCATCTCCGTCGAGGTAAGAGATTAGAAAAAAAATCCCCCTCCCCCTACCCCCCACATAAAACAAGCTAAAGAACACTAAACACATACATTTAACACATACTAAAAAACCACGAAGGGGAAAGCGACACAGACTGTTGGCGAGGCAGCCATTGCTGGCGCCACCCAGTGGACGTTCATGGATGGATAGCAATATTTCGGGTCTGACGAAGTCTCCCGACCCGAAATGTCACCATTCCATGTCCTCCAAAGGTGCTGCCTGACCTGCTGAGTTACTTTGTGTTCTGAGGGAAATACTGAATTGCTTTAACTCGGTGATCTCTGGTGCTGTGAGGCAGCAACTCTACCTTTCCGCCACCATGCTGCCCTGTTGCGTGTGTGGCAGCAGGGGACGATCATCTGTTTGATAACACCGAGACTGGCAATCTGTGCTCGAGGGCAATGTGAAGTCGCAGTGAGAAGCAGGTGGAGCTTGTGTTCCAGAGAGAGAATCAGATTGGAAAGTCGTAGAGGCCCTTATTCAATACTCGCTATCTGTTGTTGATTCTATTTGTCAAAAATCCCAACCAAGATGGTATTTAATTTCACTGTGGGGAGCAACCACTTGTTTGTGCTTCCACTAACTGCAGATGCTTTGTGGATGTAACCCATTGCCATAGCAACCAGGCAATTGCTTCATGAATAAGAATATCCATAGTGTGTATACGGCCAAACTGCGTTCCACTGGCAGATTGCTGACTGTTATGTTCTCTCGTCTTGCTCAAGTATCATTGTTATCCCTCAAATCCTTACCTTTAAGAACTATCGCAATGTTTAAGAAACATTTAGAGAGGTACATGGAGAGGACAGGTTTAGAGTGGTATGGGCCAAATGCAGGTAGTGGGACTAACATAGATGGGACCTGTTGGATAGTGTGGGCAAGTTGGGCCGAAGGGCCTGTTTCTATGCTGTAAGTCTCCATGACTCTAAGATTCTAAATATGTGTGCAGTCTCATATAGAAGCCATTAATGCTGATTCAATAGATCAGCAGTGAAAAGGAGTTAACGTTGCCCAACTTCTAATCAGTGGCCAAGCGTGGCAGAGCCTTGAGCTCTTCCAGCAGCCAGAAGCAGAGATGCCTCCAATCCCTGGATCACTCTGATGGCCGATTGATCAGACTATGGGGCTACTGGTGGCCCAGTGCGGGGAATCTTCAAGAATTGCTGCAAAGTTTCCAATAAATTATAAAACCTACCAAGGCAACCTGATGAAAGTCTTACCTTCACTCCCACTGCCCCCCTCCCTCCAGACCCATGTGAACTGTATCAGATGTTGTGGCTGTGGCTCCACCTAGTTGGAGATACTTGGCTCCACATTGGGAGTCAGGGGAGAGGGAAACTAGAGGTAGGTAAGGGTACAGAACAGATCAGAGCCGGCACCGATGCCCAAAGAGCTATGGACCATTGTTGGCTGTGTAGAAACATAGAAACATAGAAAATAGGTGCAGGAGGAGGCCATTCGGCCCTTCGAGCCAGCACCGCCCTTCATTGTGATCATGGCTGATCATCCACAATCAGTAACCTGTGCCCAACTTCTCCCCATATCCCTTGATTCCACTAGCCCCTAGAGCTCTATCTAACTCTCTCTTAAATCCATCCAGCGATTTGGCCTCCACTGCCCTCTGTGGCAGAGAATTCCACAAATTTACAACTCCCTAGGTGAAACATTTCCTTCTCACCTCAGTTTTAAATGGCCTCCCCTTTATTCTAAGACTGTGGCCCCTGGTTCCCCCTCGGCCAAGAGACTTATGTTTGTATTCAGGGGAGAGGGAAGCTAGTGATATGGAAGGCTAAGGTGTTAAAATAACAGTTCAAAGCAGATGCTAAGCAGGAAATGTAAACCAGCATCAGAAGTTCCTTCCGACACAGTAAAACTAGCAAGGGGGCTAGGGTGGGGGAGGGACGGAGAGAGAGGGAATTCAGGAACATTAAAGGATGATTATGAGTGACTAGTTGAAAATCCTACACAGTGCAGTACAAAAACAGGCCCTGCGACCCACAGTGTCTGTGTCATACATAATGCCAAGTCTACTGGTTTTCTACCTGCACATAACCCATATCCCAAAAGATCCAAAGGTCTTTTAAATGCCACTTATGTACCTGCTTCAATCACCCCTCAGGTTCCTATTAAATCATTGCCCTGCTCATCTTAAACCTATGTCCCCTGGGTGTTGATTCCCTTACTCTGGTCAAGAGACTCTGTGTGTCTACCTGATCTAATTCTCTCATGATTTTGTATACCTCTATAAGATCATCCCTCATCCTCCTGCACTCCAAGTAATACAGTCGTAGCCTGATTCTCCCAATTATATCCATGGTACATTTCGGCTTCTTCAGTCAGATGTACACAGTGCAACACTATTAGTCAGCACCAGAGTTCTTATCGTTCATTCATGTAGATGGAAATTTTGAGTTGAGTTTCCATTGATGTTTAAATATCTTGTGACAAGGGATCTCCATTTTGCATTTCTCTCTCGTTCAGCTATTTTCTCCTCTGACTTTCTGATGCAGTCTTACGGTCACTGATCTTTCAGGATTGCACGGGTGTTTCCAAAGATAGAAGATTAAGCTTCAGGGCACCTCTGTGAGATAACCCAGGAGAAAAGCCATTCAGGGAATTGTCAAAATGATGTGTGCTTTCCATTATCTCAGCACCTTTCTGTTAATGTTGGAGAGGGAGTATAGAGGCCGATTATGTCTGGTCATTGGCAGGAGCCGGGAGACCTTGAGACTTGAAGAAAATGTCCATTTGGAGTTGGCAATTCTGCAGTTCATTTTTAATTAGCAGTTTCCCATTGCGTTTGGTTAATTAACTGCATTTCTCATCAAGGGAACAATCCCTTGGCCAAGCACTGTACCATTTCACCAGTGTTGCTCACCCACACCATGACCCCATCTCATAACTGACCCTACGCTATTTTAGTAACTATTCAATCAAGGAGAGCACTACAGTGCAGCCTAATGAAGTGTTTGAGCCATGGGGTCGTGCCGTACGAAAACAAACCCTTCAGCTCAACTCATCTACGCCGACCAAGAAGTCCCATCTAAGCTAGTCCCGTTTGTCTGCATTTGGCCCACATCCTTCTAAGCCTTTCCTATCCATGCACTTGTCCAAGCATCTTTTAAATGTTGTTACAGCACCTGCCTCAACTACCTCCTCCAGCAGCTTGTTCCATGTACCCACCATCCTCTGAGTAAAAATGCACACATACACATTGTACTCATCGAAGACAGAGTCGATTACTGCCCGAACTCGAATCACCAAATTCCAGGCTCACATGGAAAATTAACCCAACCCCACAAAAACAAAGTGCTTGAGGAACTCAGCAGGGTAGGCAGCATCAGTGAAGGGCAATCCTGGACAGAAACTTGTCTGGTCAGGACCCTTCTTCTGACAGATTGGAATAACGGGGAGAATGCTGGGAACGAGTGGTGGAGGGGAGGCAAAGCCTGGTAAGCGATAGGTGGATGCGGGCGAAGGGGAAAGGGGTGAAGGGGAAAGGGGTGAAGGGGAAAGGGGTGATAGGTGGATGCAGGTGAAGGGGAAAGGGGTGAAGGGGGAAGGGGTGAAGGGGAAAGGGGTGATGGGGAAAGGGGTGATGGGGAAAGGGGTGATAGGTGGATGCAGGTGAAGGGGAAAGGGGTGATGGGGAAAGGGGTGATAGGTGGATGCAGGTGAAGGGGAAAGGGGTGATGGGGAAAGGGGTGATGGGGAAAGGGGTGATAGGTGGATGCAGGTGAAGGGGAAAGGGGTGAAGGGGAAAGGGGTGATAGGTGGATGCAGGTGAAGGGGAAAGGGGTGAAGGGGGAAAGGGTGAAGGGGAAAGGGGTGGAGGAAATAACAATTGCTCAAGGTAAAAATAATACAAAAAGGCGCCAGATAAGGAAAGAGGAGGAGTGAAATGTAAAGGGATGGAGATGGATGGAAGGGAATGGGGGAAGGAAAAAAAGAGGGAGGATAAAGGGGTAATGTGGGACTCGGGGATGAGAGATGAGTACATTAAGGAGGGGGAGGGAGCAAGAGGACTGGGATGGTGGGAGAAACATGCGTGCACCGAAAGGACATCTTAGATTTGCCAGAGTGGAAAGCCATTGGATGGGAGCAGGGACAGGGACATTTGGAGCAAGGGATAGTGTCCTTGCAGGAGCCAGGGTGGGAAGAGGTGTAGTCAAGGTAATTGAGGGAGGGAGTCAATGTGTTTACAGTGAACACTGATTGATATTCCATCCTCTATGGTGGAGACAGAGAGATCGAGAAAGGGGAGAGAGGTGTTAGAGACAGTCCAAGTGAATTTGAGGGCAGGGTGGAAGTTAGTGGTGAAGTTGATTAAATGGATGAGTTTTGCACGTGTGTTGGAGGCAGCCCCATTCTAGTCACCGCGGTGGCGGAGAAAGCCCTAGCAATGTGGCCGGGATAAGTGTGGAACAAAAAGTGTTCAATGAAAGACAAACGGAACTGGGGCCCATGAGAGTGCCTGAGGCCACACCTTTACCTGAAGAGAGGAGTCAAAGTGAAGTTGTTAAAGGCGAGGACAGGTTCCGCCAGCTGGAGCAGGGTGTGAGGTGAGGGGATTGAGTGGGTCCCTGTTCAGGGAAGACCATTCTGGTGTGAGATGGAGGTGTGAAAGGTCAGTGGTAAAGGCGAGGAGATGGGGGCCAAGGATTAGAATGTTTTTGAAGCATTGAAGAGCATGTGAGGTGTCTCGGATGTAGGTCAGAAGGGATTGCACAAGGGGCAGATAAAATGGAATCAAGGTGTGTGGAGATGAGTTCAGTGGGGCAGGAGCAAATAGAAACAATGGAACTGCCAGGGCAGTTCTGTTTGTGGATTTTGGGGAGGAGGTAGAGTGGGCTATGCGAGGCTGGCGAACGATAAGTTTGGAGGCTGTGGAAGGCAGATCACCAGAGGTGATGAAATCAGATACAGTCTGGGAGATAATGGCCTGGTGTTCATTTGTGGGGTCATGGTCAAGGTGTGGCTATGAGAAGGTGTCCGAGAGCTGGTGCCTGGCCTCAGCATGGTAGAGGTCAGCCCACCTGTCTACAACAGCACCTCCCTTGATAACTATCCTTGGGACTGTTACTGAGTGGGCAGAGGGGGTGGCACTGGGGTGGGTAAGGGGTACGGAGACTGGAGCGGAGAGGTCAAGAGGGTTGAGATCGTGCCGGGAGTTGGAAATAAAAAGGTGCGGAGAGGGCCGGAGGCCGGCAGAGGGAGTCCATGAGGAGGAGGCATGTTGAAGAAGGGAAGGGGGTGGTCAGTGGGCAGTGAGGACTCCTTGCAAGAGAAATAGTTCCGCAAGTGGAGGGACAGGGGAGGAGCTCAACATCATGGCGGCCTTGTAACCCGTGTGCTGTGGGCGGAGGGGCACAATGGTGAAGTGTCGACTGTGGACAGATCCCTCCGCAGGGGGGAAGAGGGGGGATGGTGAAAGTGCCACACGGTTTGGGACTGGGGGAAGGCACGGGGCCTGAGGAGGGTGGTGTGAGGGAAAGGGGCTGTGAGGAGTGACCGTGGAAGGGGTAGGGGAGTGCAGAGTAGAGTGGGGGCATGCGGGCTGGGGAAGTGGAGTGGTTAGCGTTGGAGGAAGGGTTGTTGGACCCAGTAGTGTCGGCATTGAGGGGCCCGGGGTGGAGGCGTTGAGGGGCCCGGGGTGGAGGCGTTGAGGGGCCCGGGGTGGAGGCGTTGAGGGGCCCGGGGTGGAGGCGTGGAGGGGCCCGGGGTGGAGGCGTTGATGGGCCCGGGGTGGAGGCGTTGAGGGGCCCGGGGTGGAGGCGTTGAGGGGTCCAGGGTGGAGTCGTTGAGGGGCCTGGGGTGGAGGCGTTGAGGGGCCCGGGGTGGAGGTGTTGAGGGGCCTGGGGTGGAGGTGTTGAGGGGCCTGGGGAGGAGGCGTTGAGGGGCCCGGGGTGGAGGTGTTGAGGGGCCTGGGGAGGAGGCGTTGAGGGGCCCGGGGTGGAGGTGTTGAGGGGCCTGGGGTGGAGGCGTTGAGGGGCCTGGGGTGGAGGCAGCAGGTGGGACAGTCGGAGCTCGGAGAGTCCTGGCCTTGGGGCGATGGGGGAAGCCGGACAAACCAGCAGCATCCCCAGGCCGCCTGGGAATTGCCCAGGGGAGACAATTGGGATCCCATTTGTTCGTTGTTACGCAGCGAACAAGGTCCATGTCTCTCGGGAGAGTGCGCTGCCTTCCCGCAGCGTAAACCCCAATTTGCAGAAATTGCTCTCTTGGTCAGGAGCAGCTAAGGAGAGAGGACGATGTTCTAGGTGAACGATCTTTCAATGGAACCTTCTGACGAAGGCTCATCAGCTTGAAGTGAGCATCTATTCCTCTCTCCATGGACATTGCCTGACCTGCTGAGTATTCCACACAAATGTTGTTATATCAGATTTACAATATCCACAGTATTTTGCTTTTGTGCTTTCTTAGGTTCTTAAATTTTAGGAGCTAAATTAGGCCATTCGGCCCATCAAGTCTACACTGCCATTCAATCGTGGCTGATCTATCTTTCCCTCTCAACCCCATTCTCCTGCCTTCTCCCCCATAACCCACGACACCCGTACTAATCAAGAATCTGTCAATCTCCACCTTAAAAATATCCATTGACAGCTCGACAGCCTTCTGTGCCAATAAATTCCACAGATTCACCACCCCCTCACCAAAGAAATTCCTCATCATAGAAACATAGGAAATAGGTGCAGGAGGAGGCCATTCGGCCCTTCGAGCCAGCACTGCCATTCATTGTGATCATGGCTGATCATCCACAATCAGTAACCAATGCCTGCCTTCTCCCCATATCCCTTGATTCCACTAGACCCTCGAGCTCTATCTAACTCTCTTTTAAATTAATCCAGTGATTTGGCCTCCACTGCCTTCTGTGGCAGAGAATTCCACAAATTCACAACTCTCTGGGTGAAAAAGTTTCTTCTCACCTCAGTTTTAAATGGCCTCCCCTTTAATCTTAGACGGTGGCCCCTGGTTCTGGACTCCCCCATCATTGGGAACATTTTACCTGCATCTAGCTTGTCCAGTCCTTTTATAATCTTATACGTCTCTATAAGATCCCCTCTCATCCTTCTAAACTCCAGTGAATACAAGCCCTTTCATCTCCTATCTAAAAGCACATCCTTTTATTCTGAGACTATGGCCTCTGGTCCTAGACTCTCCCAGAAGCATTCTCTCCACAGCCACTCTATCCAGGCCTTTCACTATTCGGTAAGTTTCAATGAGGTCCCTCCTCATCCTACTAAACTCGTGTTGATCATGAGGTTAATGGAAGCATGAAATGCAGACACTGTGCATCACACCTTATCAATCCTCTTCACTTAGTTACTCTTTACCACCCGTGAAACCCAATGAAACTACAGTGGTGGCAGGGCCTTATCACCAGAAGTCATCCACTCCATTTTATCCCTTCAAATTCCTTCTTATCCGACCTCTATTATAATTCTGTAGGAAAACAACTGCAGATGCTGATACAAATCGAAGGTATCACAAAATGCTGGAGTAACTCAGCGGGTCAGGCAGCATCTCAGGAGAGAAGGAATGGGTGACGTTGCGGGTCGAGACCCTTCTTCAGACTGATTGCAGGGGAGGGGGTGGGACCGCCCCCAAAGAAGGGTCTCGACCCGAAACGTCACCCATTCCTTCTCTCCTGAGATGCTGCCTGACCCGCTGAGTTACTCCAGCATTTTGTGATACCTTCTATTATAATTCTTATTTTTCGCTAACATCCTCCCAGCCCTGCCACACGTTTCTACCCAGTATCACCCATCAGCATGTTCCTCCTCAAATTCTCATTCTCCTTGATCAAATTTCTTTATCTCAGTTCACCATGCCTTCTTTCCAGTGAGTTTTTGTCTTTTACATTTTCTCCATGCAAACCCTCTTGGCCACATTCATCCTCATGATTTTGATCTTGACATGCCCTGTGGCCTTTACGCTCCTATGATCTCCATGTTAGAGCCATCTCTCAACGCTTGTCCGTATCTCTACTTCCTTAGGAGACTGAGGAGATTGGGCACGTCTCCAATGACTTTTACAAACTTCTTACAGATGCAACAATAGAAAGCATCCAGTCAGGTTGCATCACAGCTTGGTTTAGGAACAGCTCTACCCAAGACCACAAGAAGTTGCAGGGAGTTGTGGCTGTATCCCAGTCCATAATTCAGCCCAGACCCCCCCCCCTCCACTCCCATTGACTCCATCTGCACTGGCAATAGCAACAAAGGCAACCAACATAATCAAAGACTATGTGTAGGAAAATTTTCAGTTGAGCGGCAAAATGTGTAGGAAAAATTTCAGTGGAGAAGGGTCTCGACCCGAAATGTCACCCATTCCTTCTCTCCCGAGATGCTGCCTGACCCGCTGAGTTACTCCAGCATTTTGTGTCTACCTTTAATCAAAGACTAACTTGTCCCACCCTCGTCATTCCTCCTCCTCCCCACTCCCATCGGCTAAAAGATACAGAAGCTTGAAAGCAGTCGCCCCCAGACTCGGGAACAGTTTCTTCCCCTCTGTTATTCAGCTTCTGAACGGCCCTTCCATAAATCTAGGGTAGTGTCCGATTCACCAGCACCCCATTGTGGACATTCGACCATGTTATGGAACTGATGGACTACAACACCGAGAATAGAAGTATATTCTGCACTGCACCCCCCCTTGCTCTATCTATTGTACTTGAGTTTGACTTGTTTTGAGCCATCAGAGTACTCAGTTTATGTTAGACGTCAAATGTTTATTACAGTTGAAAGTCTGGTAGCCAAAAAGTGGAGGGGAAAGTAAAATAGTACTTCTTTGACTTTCATTGGCACAACTTTGGTCCTCATGTTGATAAACAGCAATAAAAGTTTCCAAAGGTGATGGAAAGACTGGAGGAAAAACTAGGTGCTGAGAGCTCTCTTATACCTGCATTAAAGAGGCAATTAAACACACCTGAACAATTGGGATTAAAATTAGACTGTGTTTGGTAACGGGCGGCACGGACACGATGGGCCGAAGGGTCGAAGGGCCTCTTTCTGTGCTGTAGGACTCTATGACTCTATGACTCTAATTACAAACACCTGTGAAGCCATGTGTCCAAAACATTATGGTGCCCTGAAATGGAGGGGACTATGTATAAACGCAGCTGTAATTTCTACATGGTGAAAGCAAAATGTATAAAAATGGCCTTTAATAAAATCTGACAAAGTGCACTTTAACCACATGTGATTTTTTCTATTACAAATCTCAAATTGTGGAGTACAGAGGCAAATAAATAAATGATGGGTCTTTGTCCCAAACATTATGGAGGGCACTGCATGTGGCAGTGGATGTGGATGGAGGGGTTAATAAATACAAGTCTCTTCACTAAAGGGGAGGATGGTGCCAGCATTATAGTTAAGGAGGAAAGGTGTCAAATGTGGAATAAACAAAGTAGGAAATAGATAAATCTGCAGGTTCAAATGGGGTGCTTCCTAGGCCGAATTAGGAGTGCTCAAAATAGTGGAGCAGATACCCATTGTGTTTTGTGCTTCCTGGCTCCGGGAGTGAAATCAGAGGTCTTGTGGACTGTCCACACTGTACCATTGTTTTACAAGGGCGGAAGCTAAACCATGGAATTACAAATTGGTTAGAGTAATTCCAGTGCTTTAAAAATTGCCAACATTAATCACGAGAGTCGGGATGAATGTATTTTTAGAAACAGGCAGATTCATCAAAGGTTAGGTTTGTGAAGGCAAAGCCTTGGTCAAAAGTTTTATAGAAAATCTATCAAACTTAATTGAACTTTCAGAGAAGGTACAGAAGCTTGATTAGTGCGAATGAATTTCAGTGAGGAGTTTGACAGGGTTTCTCAGAACAGTCGATCAAAAATATAAAACTCCATGAAATCCAAGTTTGACAAATTGGATCCAGAGTTGTCTTGGTAGCAGGAAGTATCGGCCGAGTCGATGGATGCTTTAGCAACTGCAAGGATGTTGCCTGTGGGATTCTGCAGGGCCTGGTCATTGATCCATTCGTCTTGTAGCACGTAGATAGACACAAAATGCTGGAGTAACTCAACAGGACAGGCAGCATCTCTGGAGAGAAGGAATGGGTGACGTTTCGGGTCGAGACCCTTCTTCAGACTGAAGTAGGGGCTTAACCCAAAATGTCTCCCATTCCTTCTCTCCAGAGATGCTGCCTGTCCCGCTGAGTTACTCCAGCTGTTTGTGTCTATCTTCGGTTTAAACCAGCATCTGCAGTTTCTTCTTATGCATTTCTTGTAGCACGTATTCATTTAGAGTCATAGAGCATGGAAACAGGTCCTTCAGCCCAACATGTCCATGCTGACTAAGATGCCCCATCTACGCTAGTCCCATTCGCCCACATTTTGCCCATATCCTTCTAAACCTTTCCTGTCCATGTAACTACATTTCTTGGATAGACACAAAATGATGGAGTAACTCAGCGGGACAGGCAGCATCTTTGGATAGAAGGAATGGGTACGTTTCATGTTGAGACTCTTCTTCAGACTGAGAGTCAGGGGAGAGGGAGACACAGAGATAAGGAAGGGTCTAGTGCGAAACTGAGACATCAAAGGAGGTGCAGTTTAAGGAGAATGTAGAATAGATCGCTGTTAGCTAGAAGGTGACTACGAAGCATAAGGAGATGAAATTTAATCAGGAGACAGTAAGACTGGTCAGAGAACTAGGAAGGGGGACAGATGGGGAGAGAGGGAAAGCAAGGGTTACTTGATGTTAGAGGAGACAATGTTCATACCGCTGGGGTGTAAGCTGCCCAAACAAAATATGAGGTTCTGTTCCTCCAATTTGAGCTGGGCCTCACTCTGACAGTGGAGGAGGCCCAGGACAGAAAGGTCAGATTGGGAATGGGAGGAGGAGTTAAAGTGTTGAGTAACCTGGAGATCAGGTAGGTTTAGGTCGACTGAGCGGAGGTGTTCACCAAAACGATCGCCGAACCTGCTCTTGGTCTCGCCGATAAATAGGAGTCCACACCTGGAACAGCGGATACAGTAGATGAGGTTGGAGGAGGTGCAAGTGAACCTCTGCCTCACCTGAAAAGACTGTTGAGGTCCTTGGATAGAGTCGAGGGGACAGGTAAAGGGACAGGTGTTGCATCTCCTGCGGTTGCAGGGGAAAGTACCTGGGGAGGGGGTGGTTTGGGTGGGAAGGGACGAGTTGACCAGGGAGCTGCGGAGGGAATGGTCTCTGCGGAAAGCAGAAAGGGGTGGAGATGGGAAGATGTGGCTAGTGGTGGGATCCCATAGGAGGTATTCAGACCCTATCCATTTCTTGGAGTAGGTGGAAAAGAAGTTTGCAGAAGAGGTACAAATTACCCTAACGTTTGATAATACGGAGGGAAGATTTAATCTGCAAGGTGTAGCCATTGAGGCACATGTGGTGAATGAAACATCTTGCAGAGAATTGCGATCTGAAAGCATTTGGGAATGTGCAGTAAACCAAGGGGTTACATGGCAAATGGATAAATCAGGTTGATGAGGTGATTAAAAAAGCATTCTGGATGTTTTCTTTCATTAGTACGGCGTAGAACGCAGGAGCGGGGAGGTTATACAAGAACCAGAACCAATCGTGTATAGTTCTGGTCACCACATTGCAGGGAGAATGTTAATGCACAGGTGAAGGTGGAGAGCAGGTTTACAGGACTGGGAATGATTCACACTTGCCAAGATGGTGATTAGGCTGTTGGTGATTTCATTAGAGCGGAAGAAACGGAGGAGCGGCCTAATTGAAGTATACAATTATGAGAGGCCGACATGGGGTAAAATGGGAGGAACGTAGTTCCCAGATAGCGCGGCCCAAAACCAAAAGATTAGATGGAAGATGAGGACAAAGATATTACCTTGATGATGGTGGTGGTCTGGAAGTCACTGTTCACAGGGCACTAAAGACAAAGTTCTGTCACATTTAGTTGAGTTTAGTTTATTGTCACGTGCACCGAGGTACAGTGAAAAGCTTTTGTTGCGTGCTGACCAGTCAGCTGAATGACAATATGTGATTACAATCAAGCCATCCACATGATGAGGGGATTAACGTGAACAACGTTTAGTGCAATACACAGCCAGTAAAGTCCGATCAAAGATAGTCAGAGGTTCTCCAATGAGGTAGATCATAGTTCAGGACTGCTCGAGTTGTTGGGAGTGTGGTCCAGTTGCCTGACAACAGCTGGGAAGAAACTGTCTGTGAATCTGGAGGTGAGCGTTTTCACACTTCTGTACATTTGGCCGGATGGGTGTTAAAAGCAGCACTTAGCTGTGCACTTGATGTTAGGCAGTCCCTGGGGATTGAGGGTGATTAATGTCCCTCTTGTTCTGGCGAGATGGATGTGCAGATTTGTGAGCCCAGCACTGAAGGGGAAAGGCAGGTATTACTGTTCTGATCATTCTGACAGTAAAACCCATTATCTTGCACCCTTCAGGTCTTGCAATACGGTATTAAATGGGCTAGCTTTAAGGTGAGAGGGGCAGAGTTTAAAGGAGACTAGACCAAGTGGACCCGCTGGGCCCAAACCTCTCCTGCATTGGTGCAGCACCCACTCCTCATCCCCTCCCCCTCCCCCCTTCCTCCTCCCCTCCCCCTCCCTCCCTCCCTCCCTCCCTCCCTAGAAGATAGATTTAAACTTTAAAATGTGAATAACTTTAAAAACAATTTCCAATTTCAATTAAACTTCTTCCATTAGCACCAAAGGGACGATGGTGAGTAAGGTGGGCCTAAAATTGTCGCGCTATCGTGTACCGTTTATCGTAGTTCAGGAACAAACAAACAAACAAATGAGTTTTAGTATATAGATGTGTGGGGAAAGTGTTTTACACATGCCGTTGGTGAGTGCCTGGAATGTGTTGCCGGGGTGGTGACTGATGCAAGTATATTAGTGCAATTTATAAGACGTTTGGCTGGACATTTGGGGTGGCACAGTGGTGCAGCGGTAGAGTTGCTGCCTTACAGCGCCAGAGGCCCCAATTCAATCCTGACTACGGGTGGTGTCTGTATGGAGTTTGTACGTTCTCCCTGTGACCGCTTGGGTTTCTCCGGGTGCTCCAGTTTCCTCCCACACTCCAAAGATTTACTGGTTTGTAGGTTAATTGGCTTGCTATAATTGTATATTGTTCCTCGTGTGTGTGGGATGGTGCGCGTGTATGGGGATCGCTGGTCTCGGTGGGCTGAAGGGCCTGTTTCTGCGCTGTGTCTCTAAACTAAACTAATATGGGACTGCAGGCAATGGAGAGATATGGGATATGTGTAGGTAGATGGTCTTAGTGTCATGTTCAGCATAGACACAAAGTGCTGGAGTAACTCAGCGGGCCAGGCTAAATCTCTGGAGGAAAAGGATGGGTGATGTTTTTTGGGTCAGGACCCTTCTTCAGACTGAAGAGCCTGTTCTTGTGCTGTACTGTTCCATGTTCTATATTGAAACAAAGCTAATCATGAATTATTATTCACAATTATAAGGTATAAAATGTACATTTGAAGTCACAGAATCAGAAAAGACTTTATTGTCATCCAAAAAATGTCTTTTAGACAATAGACAATAGGGGCAGAAGGAGGCCATTCGGCCCTTCGAGCCAGCACCGCCATTCAATGTGATCATGGCTGATCATTCTCAATCAGTACCCCGTTCCTGCCTTCTCCTCATACCCCCTGACTCCGCTATCCTTAAGAGCTTTATCCAGCTCTCGAATGCATTCAGAGAATTGGCCTCCACTGCCTTCTGAGGCAGAGAATTCCACAGATTCACAACTCTCTGATTGAAAAGCTTTTTCCTCATCTCAGTTCTAAATGGCCTACCCCTTATTCTTAAACTGTGGCCCCTTGTTCTGGACTCCCCCAACATTGGGAACATGTTTCCTGCCTCTAACGTGTCCAACCCCTTAATAATCTTATACGTTTCGATAAGATCTCCTCTCATCCTTCTAAATTCCAGTGTATACAAGCCTAGTCGCTCCAGTCTTTCAACATATGATAGTCCCGCCATTCCGGGAATTAACCTAGTAAACCTACGCTGCACGCCCTCAATAGCAAGAATATCCTTCCTCAAATTTGGAGACCAAAACTGCAGACAGTACTCAAGGTGCAGTCTCACTAGGGCCCTGTACAACTGCAGAAGGACCTCTTTGCTCCTATACTCAACTCCTCTTGTTATGAAGGCCAACATTCCATTGGCTTTCTTCACTGCCTGCTGTACCTGCATGTTTCCTTTCAGTGACTAATGCACTAGGACACCCAGATCGCATTGTACGTCCCCTGTTCCTAACTTGACACCATTCAGATAATACTCTGCCTTCCTATTCTTACCACCAAAGTGGATAACCTCACACTTATCCACATTAAACTGCATCTGCCATGCATCTGCCCACTCACCCAACCTGTCCAAGTCACCCTGCAACCTCATAGCATCTTCCTCACAGTTCACACTTACACCCAGCTTTGTATCATCTGCAAATTTACTAATGGCACTTTTAATCCCTTCATCCAAGTCATTAATGTACAAAGTTCTGTTACCCACCGTCCAACAATAAGAGCAATAAAAAGAAGCAATAACACACACAATCACAAACCAACACAAAACAAAAAGAAGAAACATCCATCACAGTGAGTCTCCTCCAGTCACCTCCTCACTGTGATGGAAGGCCAGAATGTCTTTTCTCTTCCCCTACTGTCTTTTTGAAGTCATAGTTTTCTGGCCATTACAAACAGGACAGATGTGTAATGATGTTTGTAAGGTCTGAAGTCGGGTCTCGACCCGAAACCTCACCCATTCCTTCTCTCCAGAGATGCTGCCTGTCCTGCTGAGTTACTTCAGCGTTTTGTGTCTACCTTCGTCTTAATGATGTTTGTAACCTGTGTTGCAGGTTGAGCAACACCAAGAAGCAAGCGGTGCACACAGTGATGGGTATCTGGATGGTCTCCTTCATTCTCTCCACCCTGCCTGCGGTGGGCTGGCACGACACGACTGAACGCTTCTATGCCAAGGACTGCCGCTTCATCGTGACAGAGATCGGCCTGGGCTTTGGGGTTTGCTTCCTGCTATTGATCAGCGGCAGTGTGGTGATGGGGGTGGTGTGCATTGGCATCACCCTCTTTCAGACGTTCACTGTCCAGGCCAGGGACAACGACAACAAAAACAAATTCAACGTGCCCACTATTGTAGTGGAGGATGCACAAGGGAACAGGAGATCGTCCATAGATGGCTCCGAACCATTAAAAACCTCTCTGCAGATCACCTATTTGATCAGTGGAATAGTCTTTATCTATGACTTTTTGACTGGATTCCCCATTTTGGTAAGTCACTGTCTTCCACTTTGAATACGACAAATAGATTAACATGGCTTGGGATTAATTGTGCTTTGCTTAATAAAATTGTGCAAGGAATTTTTTTAAAACATTTTGTTTTACCAACACGGAACTGATGCAGATTTTTTTTCTCCCGGTTAATAACCAAGACATCTTTTCGAGATAACTGAATGTAGCAGGGGGGTAAATCAAAGTGGGAGAATTATACTCTCTCCAAAGTGGAAAATGTTTAGTTGGAATAACCAAAACTTCCAATGTTTCAATGTTTCCGGTTTAAAAAATATTTTTGGAACTTATTGGTGCGCACAGATATAAAGTTTAATTGGGTTTAAAATACAACTCCTGTAATTTGAGGTGCAGTGACAGCTCTTTTGTCACACTTCACGATCAGGTAAGTGATGTTCACTGTGATGGGCAAGTGCATTGGGAGCCTGGCCTTTATCCATTACACTCCTGACAACTGCCTTCAGCATCGCTCATTAACCTTAATCCACAGCTGCTGTTGTAATGGATGAGAAGAACTTTACCACCAAACTGCACTGTATACATGTTGTACGTACGCTGTTGCTCTGTACTCCGGCTTCACAGGACGTCCTTCCTCACTGTGGGCAGCACAGTGACGCAGCGGGTAGAGCTGCTGCCTCACAGTGCCGGAGACACGGGTTTGATCCTGATCTCGGTTACTGTCCGTGTAGAGTTTGCACACACTTTCTCTGACCACGTGGGCTTCCTCCGGGTGCACCAGTTTCCTCCCACATCCCTGAGACGTGCAGGTTTGTAGGTTAATTGGCCTCTGTATATATTGCTGCTAGTGTGTAGGGAGTGGATGAAAAAGTGAGATGACAGAGAACAAGCGTGAACAGGTGACCGAAGGCTGGTGTGCTTGGTGGGCCGAAGGGCCTGTTTCCACTCTGTATCTTTAAAACAATTCAATTCAATCAATAAATGATAAAGAAGCAAGAATCCTGGTGCCAAGGCCAGTAGGGAATGTTCACAATGGTTGACTGTTCCCAGGAATGACACCTTAAGTAAATGCCCGTTTGTCAGAACTCCTTCAATAGCTTTTGCCTTCCTCCTCACAGGTGATAAACCATTTGTAAGACAAAATCAACCTCTTCACTTTTCACAAAAGAATAGCTATTTCCTCTACACTTTGGATCAGAAGATGTTCTTCAGCAGTGTGCAGAGCAGTCAGAACAAACAGATTTATTCTATACAACATATTGGCCATTGTTGGAAATGCTTTGAGGACAATTCAACACCGTATGGGAGTTTAGTCTGGGAATAGAGTACCTGATGTGTATTGATGGTTCAATATTGTTGGCTCTGCTGAAGGACATTTGGTTGGGCATATGCACGAGACCAATATAATTTTCTGAATACTTTTACTTCAGCTAGTGCAGTATCTCGTTTCCCTCTCCCCTGACTCACAGACTAAAGAAGGGTCTTGACCCCAAACATCACCCATTCCGTCTATCCCGAGATGCTGCCTATCCCGCTGAGTTACTCCAGCATTTTGTGTCTATCTTCGGTATAAACCAGCATCTGCAGTTCCTTCCTGCACATAGAGGTTTTGTGATGTTTATATTGAACACTGTTCATTATTGATTGCTTCATTGAATGGAGCCTTGTGGTCATAGCAGTGTCTGACAGTTTTATCTGCCTTTGCACGCACCACAACGGGTGTTGCCCCGTCACTGTTACCCACCTCACAAATCTCATGCTTCTCCACTTTAACAAATTTCCAGTTGAACTGGGTTTTGAATGCATAATGAGCTGGTCAAGCCTTGCAATAAACATGTTTCACACATGTCATGTGCATGTCCACCACATGGCCTTCAATACCATCGCAGAAATCGCTGAGCACTTTTTCATACATGTTCTATGGGCCTGTCATCTCCAAACTAAATACATATCCTCCATTCAACTTTAGACTTTAGGGATACAGCTCTACCAACCGAGTTCACACCGACCAGCGATCAGCGATCACCCCCCACACTAGCACTATCCTGCACACTCGGGGCAATTTACAATTTACAGAAGCCAATACACCTACAAGCCTGTACGTCTTTGGAGTGTGGGGGGAAACCGGAGCTCCCGGAGAAAACCCACACCGTCACAGGGAGAACATACAAACAGACAGCACCCGTAGTCAGGATGGAACCCGGGTCTCTGGTGCTGTGAGGCAGCAACTCTACCGCTGTACCACCGTTGTAGCCTGTCCCACCCCGTGAGGATTAGTCTATTACAACGCTTCATCTGCCATGGACTGACCACTCGACCTCAATCAGCATTGCCTGTGTGCTGCTGTTTAGCACAGAATTTGAGGAATTTGAGGAAGGATATTTTTGCTATTGAGAGCGTGCAGCGTAGGTTTACTAAGGTTAATTCCCGGAATGGCGGGACTGTCATATGTTGAAAGACTGGAGTGACTAGGCTTGTATACACTGGAATGTAGAAGGATGAGAGGAGATCTGATCGAAACGTATAAGATTATTAAGAGGTTGGACACGTTAGAGGCAGGAAACATGTTCCCAATGTTGGGGGAGTCCAGAACAAGGGGCCACAGTTTAAGAATAAGGGGTAGGCCATTTAGAACGGAGATGAGGAAAAACTTTTTCAGTCAGAGAGTTGTGAATCTGTGGAATTCTCTGCCTCAGAAGGCAGTGGAGGCCAATTCTCTGAATGCATTCAAGAGAGAGCTGGATAGAGCTCTTAAGGATAGCGGAGTCAGGGGGTATGGGGAGAAGGCAGGAACGGGGTACTGATTGAGAATGATCAGCCATGATCACATTGAATGGTGGTGCTGGCTTGAAGGGCCGAATGGCCTCCTCCTGCACCTATTGTCTATAGAACAGTACAACACAGGAACAGGCCCTTTGGTCCACAGTCCCCTTGCCGAACATGATGCCGAGTTAAACTAATCTCTGCCTGCATGTGATCTATATTCCTCCATACCCTGCATATCCATGTGCATATCTGAAAGCCACTATCGTACCTGACTCCACCACTATCGTACCTGACTCCACCACTATCGTACCTGACTCCACCACTATCGTACCTGACTCCACCACTATCGTACCTGACTCCACCACTATCGTACCTGACTCCACCACTAGCGTACCTGACTCCACCACTAGCGTACCTGACTCCACCACTATCGTACCTGACTCCACCACTATCGTACCTGACTCCACCACTATCGTACCTGACTCCACCACTATCGTACCTGACTCCACCACTATCGTACCTGACTCCACCACTATCGTACCTGACTCCACCACTATCGTACCTGACTCCACCACTATCGTACCTGACTCCACCACTATCGTACCTGACTCCACCACTATCGTACCTGACTCCACCACTAGCGTACCTGACTCCACCACTAGCGTACCTGACTCCACCTCTATCGTACCTGACTCCACCACTAGCGTACCTGACTCCACCACCTCTCCTGGCAGTGCATTCCAGATCCCTTACCACTCTGTGTGTACAATTTATTTTCCAAATACATCTTCAGTTGAACTCTTCTTTTCTTTAGGGATATGCTTCTGAAATTCCATAACTCCCCTGGTTCAGAAGAGGAATCTGCAGCATGTTAATGTTTTAAATCTCGATTCAAGGATCCCCATTTTTCCTCTTGCACATTGCTTTATCATTTTTACATTGAATTTAGTATGTGTCTACCTTGCCTTCACTAGAGATAGGAGTGTTTTATTGTCATACGCCACGAAACGGAACAATGAAATTCTTACGAGCAGCAGCACTACAGATATGTAAACATAGTAGGTAGACACAAAATGCTGGAGTACTCAGCGGGTCAGGCAGCATCTCGGGAGAGAAGGAATGGGTGACGTTTTGGGTCGAGACCCTTCTCCAGACTGATGTCATTGGCCCTGACATCAGTCTGAAGAAGGGTCTCGACCCGAAACGTCACCCATTCCTTCTCTCCTGAGATGCTGCCTGACCCGCTGAGTTACTCCAGCATTTTGTGTCTACCTTCGATTGAAACCAGCATCTGCAGTCTTTTTTCCGATGTAAACATAGTACTCTATAAAACCCATAATATACAACAAAATCTTCTTCTTCTCAGGCCCCCTGGGTCATGGCTGACCATGGGTGATGCATCCTAGTTGGCTGCTTGCTCCACACCTCGGCTAGAGCAGCGTCGCTTGTGGCTGAAGAGACCAATGTGGGAGTGACAGTCTCTGTGGCAAAGGTCACATTTGTGTGTGGTCTCTGGTCTGTTGAAGTTGCTGCGCTCCTTTCTGCGTGCCCGCTTGTCTGCCGCTGCGTTCATCAGTTTCCCTTCCCCCGTTTAGAGATGTTGGTTCAGGGTACCTCTCCACCTCCTGCGCTCAGCTGCAAGGCCATCTCTATAAATTCTATTTTGGGACCAGTACGTTGCTGGCCTTTTCTTCTGTGAGACTTCATTCCAACCATTGGAGTGTTTGCCCCATGATGCCCATTGGCCTGCCTTTTATCAGAACTACTTGCTGCCACGTCCGGTCAGATGCTGCATTGATACCAAGGGTAGTTCCTCTCACCAATGGAATCCAGCTCTTCAGTCCATGTTTGGGCCAGGGCTGTGATGAGACCTTCATCTCCGTCGGCAAGGCCACCAGCATAATCAAGGATGGGTCTCATCCCGTTCATTCCCTCTCCTCCCATCAGGCAAGAGGTATAGAAGTGTGAAAACGCACACCTCCAGATTCAGGGACAGTTTCTTCCCAGCTGTTATCAGGCAACAGAACCATCCTACTAACTGCTAAACAGCAGTCCTGAGCTACTATCTACCTCATTGAAGACCCATGGACTACCTTTAATCAGACTTTACTGGACTTTATCTTGCACTAAATATTATTCTCTTTGTCATGTATCTGTACACTGTGGATATCACAAAAAGCTGGGGTAACTCAGCGGGTCAGGCAGCATCTCAGGAGAGAAGGAATGGGTGACGTTTCTGGTCGAGACCCTTCTTCAGACTGATGTCACGGCCAATGGGTAAAACGGGTAGTGCAAAAAGGGAAGGTAAACACAGTGCAGCACATGTTACAGCTCCAAAGAAAGCGCAGATTAAAAAAGTGCAAGGGCCACAATGAGGTGGATAGGAAGATTGGGAATTCACGGCTAGCATGTGAGAAGCCCGTTCAAGAGCCTTATAACAATGGGAAGAAGCTCTCTCATATCTGATGGAACGTGCTTTCATGCTTAAGAAAATATGGTGAGTAGATGCAGCTTGATCGCACTATTGACAACATTGTCCGTTACTGTTGGTGACTGAGAGTAAGTAGACTGACGGGAGGCAATGAGGGGGGACATCATTGAAATGTACCAAGTAGTGAAAGGCCTGGATAGAGTGGATGTGGAGAGGATGTTTCCACTAGTGCGAGAGTCTAGGACCAGAGGGCACAGGCCCAGAATAAAAGGACATACCTTGAGAAAGGGGAAGGGGAGGAATTTACTTAGTCGGAGTGTGTTGAATCTGTGGAATGCATTGCCACAGACGGCTGTGGAGGCCGTTATTGGGTACTTGATCATTAATGGTGTTTAAGGTTACGGGGAGAAGGCAGGAGACAGGAGTCGAGAGGGGAAATTGGAACAGCCATGATTGAATGCTAGAGTAGACCTGATGGGCTGAATGGCCTCATTCTGTTCCTATGAGTTATGAATGTATGACTGGACAACTATGAGCCAGACTGACGTTACTTGCCCCACTTGTAAATCGTGTTTCTCTCTCTAGCTCTGGGTAGATGTGATAGTGTTCTCTATCATACAAGGGCAATGAGCAACAGGAAAGCTGCTGTCTGGGACAGATGATGCTCCTTCCATCTGTCACTTCCATCAAGTTTCTGTCCGATGGGCTTTCTGAAAGGCTCAGGGATGCTGAGCAACTTTGATTTAATCTTTCTGTCGTTAATCCAAAAATGAGCCCGTCTCACAGAGCTCTGTAAATAATTCACCAAAAATACATTGTGTGGGAAGAGTATAATCACCAATTAGCTCTCATCACATCCCATTGTGTGTTCCACGCAGTGTAAGAAGGAACTGCAGATGCTGGTTTCCACCGAAGATAGACACAAAGTGCTGGAGTAACTCAGTGGGTCAGGTAGCATCTCTGGAGAAAAGGAAAAGGTGACATTTCGGTTCGAGACTCTTCATCAGACTGAGAGTTTCTCCATTGATGCAGATAAACCCGGGATCCAGGAGTGCAGGTGCATAGTTCCCTGAAGGTGGAGTCACAGGTCCGTCAAGTGGTCAAATAGGCTTTTGGCACATTGGCCTTCATCAGCCAGAGTATTGAGTACAGAGGTTGGGAGGTCATGTTGCAGTTGTATAAGACATTCGTGAGGCCATATTTAGGGTATTGTCAGTTCTGGGCACAGTGTTATAGGAAAGATGTCAAGTTGGAAAGGGTACAGAGAAGATTTACAAGGATGTTTTGAAGAGAGCGTTAAATTTAGTTAGAGCGTTAGAGCGTTAGAAGGGAATCAAGGGATATGAGGAAAAAGCCGGAAAGGGGTATTGATTTTGGATGATCAACCATGATCATATTGAATGGCGGAGCTGGCTCGAAAGGCCGAATGACCTACTCCTGCACCTATTTTCTATGTTGCCAGGACATAGTTTAAGGCCACAGTTTAAGAATAAGGCCATTTAGAACTGAAATGAGGAAAAACTTTTTCAGTCAGAGAGTTGTGAATTTGTGGAATTCTCTGCCTCAGAAGGCAGTGGAGGCCAATTCTCTGAATGCATTCAAGAGAGAGCTAGATAGAGCTCTTAAGGATAGCGGAGTCAGGGGGTATGGGGAGAAGGCATGAACGGGGTACTGATTGAGAATGATCAGCCATGATCACATTGAATGGCGGTGCTGGCTCGAAGGGCCGAATGGCCTCCTCCTGCACCTATTGTCTATTGTCTATAGGTGTGAGCTATAGGCAGAGGTTGCATAGGCTGGGACTCTATTCCTTGGTGGGCAGGAGGATGAGGGGTGATCTTATAGAGGTGCATAAAATCATGAGAGGAATAGATTGGGTAGATGCACAGAGTCTCTTGCCCAGAGTAGGGGAATCGAGGAAGGGGAAAAGATTTACTAGGAATCTGAGGGGTAACCTTTTCACACAAAGGGTGGTGGGTGTATGGAACGAGCTGCCAGTGGAGGTAGTTGGGGCATTTAAGAAGCAGTTAGACAGGTGCATGGATAGGACAGGTTTGGAGGGATATGGACCAAATGCTGGCAGGCAGGACTAGTGTAGCTGGGACATATTGGCCGGTGTGGGCAAGTTGGGCCAAAGGGCCTGTTTCCACACTGTATCACTCTATCTCTATATGTCCAGCATGTCGAGACTCTATGCTGCCTGCCCGCTGAGTTACTCCAGCATTTTGTGTCTATCTTCTTGTGTTCCACACTTGCAGCTTTCAGTTACCTCGAGAACTGTGGTTTTGAAATGCTTGTTTAATTTCTCAACTGTTTGAAATTGTTCTTGTTGTATACATCTGATCTAATTTCACTTAAGAGGATCACTATCTCCATCACGGCGATGTTGAATGTTTCAGCATCTTTTCAAAGAGTAGACCTAGCTGTGGCCTCACAAGATGGAGTTCAGCTCCAACAACCCCACTTTGTCCACCTTTTACTCCTGATCCTGTACTTACCCAATTTTCTTTTGATGTTCACCATCGAATCACTGACTGCCTTTCAGGCAGTGCTTACTCAAAGATAACCTCCCATCTTTATCCTGGGATTTCTGTAACTACAGGAATCCCGCATGGAAGCTGGTCCTCTTTGCCTGGATGTTAAATTCTTCATATCTTTAGATTTTACTCACAATTGTCTGTCTATAGTTCATTGATGTGTGGTATGTCATCAGAGCCTGTTTTGTGTTAATCCTGCCACCTACAGGATTATTCTATTATTTCACTTACAATCTCAAAGTCCCCACTCCTGACCCATCCTGAAGTTTGTGCATTTGGTGTCTACTACTTACTTCTTCACACCTAATGCGGCAGGTTTAGTATTCACAGAGCTGCACTTCATTGATTAATTGAAAGATAGAGCATGGAAACAGGCCCTTCGGCCCACCGAGTCCACACCACACCACCCGTTCACACTAGTTCCGTTATCACACTTTCACATCCACTCCCTACACGCGAGGGGCAATATACAGAGGCCGATTAACCTACAAACCAGCACTTCTTTGCAATGTAGGAGGAAACCGGATCACCGGCAGGAGACCCACATGCACACAGTGAGAACGTGCAAACTCCACGCAGACAGCACCCGGGATCAGGATCGAACCCGCATCTCTGGGACTGTGAGGCAGCAGCTCTACCCGCTGCGCTGCAGTACCGCCCCCTTCAGCCATGCAAGTGAAGTGCCGAGGATTGTGCAACTCCATTCATGTATTTGCATGTTTAAATGAGCAACAAAAATAATTGCAAACATCGGGAACTTAAATTATGAGTCAATATTGTGTCCCTTGGAAGAAGTGGGGACCTGAGAACTGGATTCTGGATTTGGATGAGGAGCACTTTGATTTACCCAGGAGAATTATCCATTATTTTCGTACACCTGGAAGTTCAAGTTATGACTAAGGAAGAAAGGAAGTTTAGACATGACTTTGTCATCCATCAAGGTAGAAGGTTTAGTTTTAGATCAGTTTAGTTCTGAGATACCCCAGTGCGGAAACAGGCCCTTTGGCCCACAGAGTCTGGACTGACCAGCGATCCCTGCACACTAACACTACCCTACACACACTAGGGACAATTTTGTATTTATACCAAACTAACTAACCTACAAACCTGTACGTCTTTGGAGTGTGGGAGGAAACTGAAGATCTCAGAGAAAACCAACGCAGGTCACGGGGAGAACGTAAAACTCCGTACAGACAGCATCCATAGTCAGGATCGAACCCGGGTCTCTGGCGCAGTAAGGCAGCAACTCTACCGCTGTGCCACCGTGCTGTCCGAAATAGTTGTGCAATTGTTTCCCCAATCCTAAATTAAACTTAAGAGACAATTAACTTTAATTCTGGATTGAGAAGATATTTAAGGATCGAGAATGGTGACCAGGGTGTAAGAATTCATTAGGAAGAGGAAAGGTTATTACAGGCCCCTCTTCCTTCATATCACGGCCCGCTTATGGAAGGAACTGCAGATACTGGGTCACACAAAAAAAACCCTCAAAGTGCTGGAGTAACTCAGCGAATCAGGCAGCATCTCTGGAGAACATAGATAGTCAATGTTTCAGGTCGGGACCCTCCTTCAGACTCAAGCCCTCCAAAGATGCTGCCTGACCTGCTGAGTTACTCCAGTACTTTGTGTCTATTTTCATAGGAAGGTGCCGCACAGGAACAGGCTCTTTGTTCCACAGGGTCTGTGCCAAACATGATGTTGAGCTAAACTCATCTCATCTCCCTGCACGTGACCCATATCCCTCCACTCCCTGCGTACACACGTGCCTATATCAAAGCTTAAACGCCACTATCTGCCTCCACCCCTGCCCATGTGTTCCAGGCATTCACTACTCTTTGTGTATATCAAAACAATTGTCTCACAAAAACCTGTTGTAACTCAGCGGGTCAGGCAGCATCTCAGGAGAGAAGGAATGGGAGACGGTTCGGGTCGAGACCCTTCTTCAGACAATTGTCTGAAACAATTGTCTCGAACATCTCCTTTAAAGTTTGCTTCCCTCACCTTAAAGCTGTGCCCTCTAGTTTGGCATTTGACATTTCCACCCTCGGAAAAGTGTCCAGACGGTCTACCTGATGTATGACCCTCATACTTACCTGCATCTCTGACAGCTCTCCCCTCAACCTCCGCCTGTCTCATTCACCAGCCATTTTGATCCGACTCAAAAGACCGAGTAAGGATGACATTTAGTGGTCAGCCGAATTACTGACGTTACAAACTGTCGACAAACACTTGTGTCCAAAATCAAAGAAATAATTGGAAAAAAAACCATAATTGATATCAGTATTGTGTATCAGTTATGATTAAATAAAGCATGGAATCATGTTAACTGGATAGGATGTGGTTGGTGACAAAGCCATACCCACTCGCCTCAGGATCTCATGATCGAGGTTAAGGGAAACTTCTTCATGATCAATGTTTCTAATTGATGTCAAATAGCCAACAGATTAAGTACATATTGGCCAGAATTGTGCCTATTGTATGAATACAATCAAGCGGTCCACAGTGCACCGATAAAGGATACAGCATTTGGTGCAAAATATAACATCAAAGTGTAATCAAGTCCAATTAAAGATAGTTCATCGGTCTCCAATGAAGGTAGATGGGAGATCAGAACCACAAGCTAGCTGGTGAAAGGACCTTTAGGTTGCCTGATAGCTGTTATCCAGCTGTTCCTGAATCTGGAGGTGTGCAGTTTCAAACTTCTGTACTTCTCACCTGATGGGACAGGGGAGAAGAGGGAGTGACTGGGGTGTGACTGGTCCTTGATTATGCTGGCAGGCTTGCTGGGGTGGCATGAAGTGTAGATGGAGTTAATGGAAGGGACGTTGGTTTGTGTGATGGTCTGGGCTACATCCACAACTCTGCGATTTCTTGTGGTCTTGGATGGAGCTGTTCTCAAACTAGGCTGTGGTGTATCCTGACAGGAGGCTTTCTATGGCACATCTGTAGCAGTTGGTGAGAGTTGTTGGGGACATGGTGAATTTCCTAAGCCTTCTAAGGAAGTAGAGGCAGGTTTCTTGGCCATTGCTTCCATGTTGCTGGTACAAGACAAACTATTGGTGATATTGATTCCTGTGGATGTTCCAGTACTCAACCTTGAGTCTTGTGAATAGAGAACGATTACATGGAAGAGGTCACAGACTACTGGCCTTGGGATGATGTAACTCAATACCTCCAGGAAAGGAAGGTCAAACTTCTTTACTCTTTCATTTGTATCTCTCCATTAAACATCACTTCCCACAGGGCCAATCCCACTTTACCAACACTACAACTGTTATATCTTTCTGTTCACTTTTATCTTGGGAGCTTGGCTTTGGTGGCAAAGCCAACATTTATTGTCCATCCTTAATTGCCCTTAAGGAGGTGAAGATGATTAGCCTTCTTCAACTGCAGTAGTCCTTGTAGTGATTGTGGGGGGTCCCAGGATTTAAACCAGCAACAAGGAAGGACTAGTAATCTATTTCCAAAATCGGTGTAGTACATAACTTGGAGGGGAACCTGTAGGCAATGCTGTTCCAAGCTACCCATGGCGACTGTGTTTCGGGAGATGGTGTCAAGTCAAGTCAATTTTATTTGTATAGCACATTTAAAAACAACCCACGTTGACCAAAGTGCTGTACATCTCAGAATAGTCCCAGTGAAATACCACTGTGTGTGTTTTGTAGATGGTACACGCTGCAGTTTATGGATTCTTATAGGTACCTGGGTGTCTACCTCAACAATAAACTGGACTGGACTGAAAACACCGATGCGCTATACAGAAAGGGCCAGAGCAGACTTTATCTGCTAAGGAGACTCGGGTCCTTTGGAGTGCAGGGGGCACTCCTAAGGACCTTCTACAACACGGTGGTTGCATCGGCCATTTTCTATGGAGTGGTCTGCTGGAGCAGCAGCATCTCAGCGGCGGAAGGGAAGAGACTCGAAAAGCTGGTCAAGAAGGCCAGCTCTGTCCTGGGTTGCCCCCTCGACTCAGTGCAGGTGGTGGGAGAGAGGAGGATGATGGCAAAGCTCACATCGCTGCTGGACAACAACCCCCACCCCATGCAGGACACTGTCACTGCACTGAGTAGCTCCTTCAGTGACAGACTCCTTCACCCCAAGTGCGTGAAGGAGAGATGTAGGAGGTCCTTCCCGCTGCTGTGAGACTGCACAACCAGCACTGCTCCCAGCAGACGAGTCAACAATAACAGCTAAGAACACACAGAAAACTGATGACAATTTATGTATCTTTTATTTATAATGAATGATCTCTTGCTCTCTTGCTATCCACTTTGCTGCTGTAACACTGTAAATTTCCCCGGTGTGGGACGAATATGATGATGCTAATGATGGATGTCTTGACAATGGTAACGCCATTGAATTTTATAGTTATAGTTTTATAGTTGGAATCTCTGGTTGGAGTTGTCCATTGCCTGGTACTTTTGTGGCATGTAGGGTTGCCCATGCCTGTGTGTTGTCTGGGCCTTGCTGCATGCAAGCACCAATTGATTCATTTTGCTTCGGAGTTGCAGAAAATCAGGTAATCACCCCCACAAAGATCTGGCAGGTGGTTCCATATCGAGGGAGTTGTTCAACAGATTCATCCAACACCAACTGATTAATTTTGCTTCGGAGTTGCAAACAGAATTGAACATTGTACAATCTTCAGAGAACATAACACCATGTGACCTCACGATGGAAGGGATGTAAGAAAATAACTGCAGATGCTGGTACAAATCAAAGGTATTTATTCACAAAATGCTGGAGTAACTCAGCAGGTCAGGCAGGATCTCAGGAGAGAAGGAATGGATGACGTTTGGGGTCGAGACCCTTCTTCAGACTGATGTCAGGGGGGCGGGACAAAGGAAGGATATAGGTGGAGACAGGAAGACAGTGGGAGATCTGGGAAGGGGGAGGGGAAGAGAGGGACAGAGGAACTATCTAAAGTTGGAGAAGTCAATGTTCATACCACTGGGCTGCAAACTGCCCAGGCGAAATATGAGGTGCTGTTCCTCCAATTTCCGGTGGGCCTCACTATGGCACTGGAGGAGGCCCATGACAGAAAGGTCAGACTGGGAGTGGGAGGGGGAGTTGAAGTGCTCAGTCACCGGGCGATCAGGTTGGTTAGTGCAGACCGAGCGAAGATGTTGAGCGAAGCGATCGCCAAGCCTGCTTTTGGTTTCGCCGATGTAAATAAGTTGACATCTGGAGCAGCGGATGCAATAGATGAGGTTGGAGGAGGTGCAGGTGAACCTCTGTCTCACCTGGAAAGACTGTTTGGGTCCTTGGATGGAGTTGAGGGGGGAGGTAAAGGGACAGGTGGAAGGGTGGAAGGTAAAGGGATGATGGAAGGGAGGCCATTGATGAAGCAGCTGAAGGTTAAATCTAGGATCATTCCTGAGGTCCTAGGGTTCTGGTTGCCTCCCATTACCACGATCATCATTCTTAACGTGAGTTATGACTCCACCCATTGGAGCTTTCTCACCTGGATGCTCGTAGGCTTCACCTACAAACGGGCACCGCAAGGTCATTCTCACCTCACTTTGGGCCTTGTTTTGGCAAGACCGTGCTGAGGCCTGGAGACCAGTGAGACTGACGAAAGCCCAGTGGCACCAGTGAACAAGTTATTATTAGGAAGCGCTGCTCGAAAGCACAAATATGGTGACTCATGCTTGTGTGAGCTATGCATAGAGAGTTTTGCTGTGCAGTGCACACTTGACAATCAAGCATCGTTGAACAGTCTTTGCTGGATCCAGTGCTCACACTCACTACTGCATTCACATGGAGTATATCCTTGGTGTTTCTGCAATGGTGGGTGACGTCTATTCAGCACTTTGGGTGAACATGATTGTAAACATTTCAGCTTTTTCTTCTGCATTCACTTGGTGGCCCTGTCACCACTGGTATGTTTGCTGTCTCCTGCCTCTGTCAGTTGTTTAAGTATCCACCGCCATTCATGTAGAAAAGTGCAAAGAAGGGTCCCGACCCAAAGCGTTACCTGTCCATTCCCTCCACAGATGCTGCCTGACCCGCTGGGTTCCTCCAGCACTTGGTGCTGTCTCCAAATGATGTGCAGTATTGAGGTGAACTGATTCACCAATAGAGACGAGATAGAAGGCTTAATGTCCACATTCCATGTGATGCCATGAGACTTTATGGGGTGCAACCAAGTGTAGATAGAGAGCTTCCAAAGCCAGGGCTTGAAGGCTGTAAACCAAGGTGGCACCACCTCTACAGGGTCTGCTTGGTGGCTGGGATAGGGTGGAGGATGGAGGAGGCTGGGACGATCATCCTTTGTGTGGAAGCTCCGCTTGTTGTTTGATGAATCAGGTGGACAACTCCCTCAATGTGGAACCACCTGCCAGATCTTTGTGGGGGTAATTTTCTGAGGGTCAACACAGCTAAGCAGATCCATTTTGCTCAGGATTCCAGCATGTGAAGCTCCTTGTGTCATCATTCATGTCCACATGCGATGGGACTGCAGAGCTTTGTTCTGGCCAGTTGGTTATCAGAGTCCTTGCTGCTGTTTTCTGCAGGCTCCATTTGCTGCTTAACACCCGGGTAGTCCTTGCTGCATAATGGAATGATGTTTGACCCGGGAGACGTGTCCCACACACTGGCTAAGCAGTAGTCTGAGAGAGTCATGTTCAGTTCAGTTCATTTTAGTTTATTGTCACGTGTACCGAGGTACAGTGTAAAGCTTTTGTTGCGTGCTAACCAGCCAACAGAAAGACAATACATGATTACAGTCGATCCATGTACAGTGCATGTCCTGTGTATTTACATGATAAACTGAATCAGGTTTTGGTTTATTATTGTCACGTGTACCGAGGTACAATGAAAAGCCTTGTTTTGCATGTGATCGAAGGAGATCAGACAATACTGGAGGTGAATGGTACAGCACACGAGCTTTTGGAAGGACTGTTCAGAAGCCTGATGGTCAGAGGCTGCAGGCAATGTGCCAAACTGTTTCCTCACAATCCTTGCTTCTGACCTGGCTGGTCAGAGTCACTAGAAACCTGGCACCTTGCAACATGTTCTTCTACACTTCTCATTGAGCCAGAGTTGCTCCCTGGCTTCACGGGAATGGTCCAGTGAGGGATATGCCAGGTTGTGTCCATAGGTGCTGCTCGTGATGGTTCACAGTGTTTCCTGGAGCTGCCACATCTGCTGTGAGTCTGTTCTGTTTCGTGCCGATCTCGTGCCACACAACATGATGAAGCGTGCCCTCCTGATGTGTGATCAATACCTTGTCTCCATGAGAACGATGAGGCGATTATTTCTCCTAGTGTTGTCCTGTCAGATGCATCTGCCACAGGGAGCTCACATAGGCTTATCCCTTATGTTGGTTAATTCATTACCTACTGCAGACCCAGTGTGGCACCTCTGACCATCAGGACTTGGCCAGTACTGGAGGTGCCAACCCACTCTGACTACAGTCTTGTCCTTGGTGCTTTCAGCGCTTCTTCCAAGTGTTGCTCTACATGGAAGAGCAGATATCCATCAGCTGAGGGGGAGGAGGTTTCCTTGACCGTGTTTGACTGAGAAATAATTGGGTCTGGAGTTGAAGACACCAGGTGCTGTTATTACATGTCCGAGTGCTATTCCCTGCTGGACCTGTCTGCCAGTGGACACAGTGTAGGTAAACATTGTGGCAGAGAAGGCTGGCTCATTACCTGTCACAGCAGCATGGAAACAGTAAGGTCTTTCAGCAACTGGTACAGCTGGCTGCAGGAGGTAGCACCGATGCAGGCATCAGTGTTGAGTCATTGTGGATAGACTGAGAAATTGTAAGGGTAAAAAGAACTTAATGGGAGTTATCTACAGCCCCCCAAACAGTAGCCTCGACATAGGGTGCAAGTTGCATCAGGAGTTAAATTTAGCATGTAACAAAGGTAATGCTACGGTGGTTATGGGAGATTTCAACATGCAGGTGGACTGGGAAAATCAGGTTGGTACTGGACCCCAGGAAAGGGAGTTTGTAGAGTGCCTCCGAGATGGATTCTTAGAGCAGCTTGTACTGGAGCCTACCAGGGGAAGGCAATTCTGGATTTAGTGTTATGTAATGAACCGGATTTGATAAGGGAACTCAAGGTAAAGGAACCATTAGGAGTTAGTGACCATAATATGATAAGTTTTAATCTGCAATTTGAGAGGGAGAAGGTAAAATCGGAAGTGTCAGTGTTGAAGTTGAACAAAGGGGATGAGGGAGGAGCTGGCTAAAGTTGACTGGAAAGGGACCCTAGCAGGGATGATGGTGGAACAGCAATGGCAGGTTTGTCTGGGAATAATCCAGAAGATGCAGGATCATTTCTTTCCAAAGAGGAAGAAAGATTCTAAGGGGAGTAAGAGGCACCCGTGGCTGACAAAAGAAGTCAAGGACAGCATAAAAATAAAAGAGAAGAAATATAACATAACAAAGATGAGCGGGAAGCCAGAGGATTGGGAGACTTTTAAAGAGCAACAGAAGGTAACTAAAAAGGCAATACGGGGAGAAAAGATGAGATACGAAGGTAAGCTAGCCAATAATATAAAGGATAGTAAAAGTTTATTTAGATACGTGAAGAGGAAAAAAATAGTTAAGACAAATGTGGGTCCCTTGAAGACAGAAACAGGTGAATTTATTATGGAGAACAAGGAAATGGCAAACGAGTTGAACAGGTACTTTGGTTCTTTCTTCACTAAGGAAGACACAAACAATCTCCCCGATGTACTAGGGGACAGAGGACCTAGGGTGACGGAGGAACTGAAGGAAATTCACATTAGTCAGGAAATGGTGTTGGGTAGACTGATGGGACTGAAGGCTGAAAATCCCAGGGCCTGATGGTCTGCATCCCAAGGTACTCAAGGAGGTGGCTCTAGAAATTGTGGATGCATTGGTGATCATTTTCTAATGTTCTACAGATTCTGGATCAGTTCCTGTGGATTAGAGAATAACTAATGTTATCCCACTTTTCAAGAAAGGAGGGAGAGTGAAAGCAGGGAATTATAGACCAGTTAGCCTAACATCAGTGGTGGGGAAGATGCTGGAGTCGATTATCAAAGATGTAATAGCTGCGCATTTGGATAGTAGTAACAGGATCGGTCCAAGTCAGCATGGATTTACGAAGGGAATATCATGCTTGACTAATCTGGAATTTTTTGAAGATGTAACAAGTAAAATAGACAAGGGAAAGCTACTGGATGTAGTGTACCTGGACTTTCAGAAAGCCTTTGATAAGGTCCCACACAGTGGACATGTTATTGGGCGTAGGGTATTGACATGGATAGGAAATTGGTTGGCAGACAGGAAACAGAGTAGGGATTAACGGGTCCCTTTCAGAATGGCAGGCAGTGACCAGTGGGGTGCCGCAAGGCTCGGTGCTGGGACTGCAGCTATTTACAATATATATTAATGAAAGAATTAAAAATAACATTACCAAATTTGCAGATGACACAAAGCTGGGTGGCAGTGTGAACTGTGAAGAGGATTCTATGAGGTTGCAGGGTGATGTGGACAGGTTGTGTGAGTGGGCAGATGCATGGCAGATGCAGTTTAATGTGGATAAATGTGAGGTTATCTATCCACTTTGGAGACAAGAACGGGAAGGCAGATTATTATCTGAATGGTGTCAGGTTAGGAAAAGGGGAAGTACAACGAGACCTGGGTGTCAATGTACATAAGTCACTGAAAGGAAGCATGCAGGTGCAACAGGCAGTGAAGAAAGCCAATGTGGAGTGGATTACGCTGCGTCACAGACTACAAAGGGAAAAACAGGAGTACTGTTCAGCCTACTGCATCGCTCTCGGACGAGCTTAACACCTTTTACGCCTGGTTCGATGCAGACAACACAGCGCCCACCATGAGTCCACAGGTGTACAGGGGGACTACCACACTGTCCTTACAAACGGCAGACGTGAGGCGATCCTTCAAAAAGGTCAACGACCGCAAAGCTCCTGGGCCAGATGGTATTCCAGGGCGGGCCCTCAGAGCGTGTGCTGATCAACTGGCAGAGGTGTTCACCAACATCTTCAACCTCTCTCTGAGTCAGTCTGTGGTTCCCACCTCCTTCAAAGCATCCATCATCGTTCCTGTTCCAAATAAACCAGTAACCTCCTGTTTAAATGACTACCTTCCTGTCGCACTGACATCAGTCGTCATGAAGTGCTTCGAGCGACTAGTCAAAACTCACATCTGCTCCTCTCTCTCCCTGACACCTTGGACCCTCTTCAGTTTGCATATAGACCAAACAGGGCCACGGACGGTCATCGCCATGGCAATACATACTGCGCTCACCCACCTGGACAAAGGAAATACATATGTGAGAATGCTCTTTATTGACTACAGCTCGGCATTCAACACTATTATTCCCTCAAAACCCGTCCCCAAGCTCCTTGATCTTGAACTGGAGACCTCCACCTGCGGATGGATATTCGATTTCCTGACGGGCAGGCCCCAGGTGGTGAGAATTGGCAGCCACACCTCTTCCTCACTGATCCTCAACACAGGCACACCACAGGGCTGTGTGCTCAGTCCTCTCCTGTACTCCCTGTTCATGCACGACTGTACTGCTAAGCACAGCTCAAACATCATCCTAAAGTTTGCTGACGACACGACCATCTTGGGTCTCATCACAGACAACAATAAGACGGCCTACAGAGAGGAGGTAAAGGCATTAAACAGCTGGTGCCAGGAACATAACCTCTCTCTCTATGTCAGCAAAACTAAAGAGATGATGGTGGACTACAGGAGACAGTGGGGGAGTGGACACCTCCCCATCCACATCGGTGATGCTGAGGTTGAAAGGGTCAGCAGCTTTAAGTTCCTCGGTGTGCACATCACTGAGGACCTTTCCTGGACACTGCACACAGACACAATAACAAAGAAGGCCCACCAGCGGCTCTTTTTCCTGTGAAGACTGAGGAAGTTTGGCATGAACGCCAGCATCCTCACAAACTTCTACAGATGCACCATCGAGAGCCTGCTGACGGGCTGCATTAGTCTGGTACGGGAACTGTTCTGCCCACAGCCACAAATCACTACAGAGGGTGGTGAAGACGGCACAGCACATCACAGGCAACTGTCTCCCGGCCATTCGGGACATTTTCTACCGGCGGTGCCTGCGGAAGGCACGCAGCATCATCAAGGACCACAGCCACCCAGCACGCAGGCTGTTCTCCTTGTTACCGTCAGGCAGACGATACAGGAGTATGGCAGCACGTACCACCAGACTTAACAACAGTTTCTACCATCAGGCCATCAGGCTTCTGAACTCATAAACACTTTTCACATCATATATGTTGATTATTTTAATATTGTCTTTTAAACTATTTTTAATATTGTCTTTTTACCTTACTATTGTCATTTTTTAAATCTCATTTATCCTTGGAATATTACTGCTGAGGTGACCCGTTGTCTTGTCAAATACATTTCAGTTGACCCTGTTGCAACCTACATAGGACAAATAACATTATTATTATTATTATTAATGGCATGTTGGCCTTCATAGCGAGAGTAGTTGAGTGCAGGAGCAAAGAAGACTTTCTGCAGTTGTACAGGACCCTGGTGAGACCGCACCTGGAGAACTGTGTGCAGTTTTGGTCTCCTAATTTGAGGAAGGATATTCTTGCTATTGAGGGAGTGCAGCGTAGATTCACCAGGTTAATTCCCGGGATGGCGGCACTGTCATATGATGAAAGAATGGAGCAACTGGGCTTGTTTTCACTGGAATTTACAAGGATGCGAGGGGATGTTATAGAAACATATAAAATTATTAAGGAATTGGACACACTAGATGCAGGAAACATGTTCCCGATGTTCGGGCAGTCCAGAAACAGGGGCCACAGTTTAAGAATAAGGGGTAGGCCATTTAGAAAAGGGATGAGGAAAAACTTTTTCACACAGAGTTGTGAATTTGTGGAATTCTCTGCCTCAGAAGGCAGTGGAGGCCAATTCACTGGATGCATTCAAAAGAGCGTAAGAGAGAGTTAGGGCTAGCGGAATCAAGGGATATGGGGGGAAGGCAGGAACGGGGTACTGATTGTGGATGATCAGCCATGATCACATTGAATGATGGTGCTGGCTCGAAGGGCCAAATGGCCTCCTCCTGCACCTATTGTCTATGTCTCTACAGGTATATGTCCAGTCATCAACCCAAACAACACACACAAGCCAAAATAAGAGTTCTCCACATCGCCCACTGGACCCCGTGTTGACCACATTAGATCATTTTGAGTAGTTCATAAGTTCATATGTCAACGGAGCAGAATTAGGCCCTTCTGCCCCTCCAGTCTACTCTGACATTCAATAATGGCTGATCTATTTTTCCCACTCAACCCCATTCTCCTGCCTTCTCCCCGTCATTCTTGACACCCATAGAAACATAGAAAATAGGTGCAGGAGGAGGCCATTTGGCCCTTCGAGCCAGCACCGCCATTGATTGTGATCATGGCTGATCATCCACAATCAGTAACCTGTGCCTGCCTTCTCCCCATATCCCTTGATTCCACCAGCTCCCAGTGCTCTATCTAACTCTCTTTTAAATTCATCCATTGGATTTGCCTCCACTGCCTTCTATGGCAGAGAATTCCACAAATTCACAACTCTCTGGGTGAAAAAGTTTCTTCTCACCTCAGTTTTAAATGGCCTCCCCTTTATTCTTAGACTGTGACCCCTGGTTCTGGACTCCCCCAACATTGGGAACATTTTTCCTGCATCTAGCTTGTCCAGTCCTTTTAGGATTTTATACGTCTCTATAAGATCCCCTCTCATCCTAAACTCCACTGAATACAAGCATAGTCTTTCCAATCTTTTCTCATTTGACAGTCCCTCCATCCCAGGGATTAACCCTTCCTAATCGAGGACCTATCAATCTCTGCTTTAAATATACCCAAAGACTTGGCCTCCATATCCGTCTGTGGCAATGAATTCCACAGATTGAGCTCCCTAGAGTAGAGGGGCAACTTCTTCCAGAGCAGAGGTCTTTAGCACTTTGGTCAGGATGTTGTCTGCCCTTCCACCCATTACTGTCCCTGCTTCTATCAGATGTCTCTTTATGTTGACTTGGTTGAAGATGGGCATCTACTTTGCAGAGTTCTCACAAGGTGGCTGAGGAGGATTATCCACGGCACTGTTGGGTGAAAGTGGTTGGAAATACATTAACCTTGCCTTCCAAGTTCACACACAGATTCCACCATCGCTGTTTGTGGTCTTCTCTCTTGTTAAGTGTTCGTGACTGGATGAAGAAGGACTGAGGAGTTGTAAACACAGTATGTTGTAGTAACTGTGAGTTAGGCAGCATCTCTCGACAACATGGATCAGTGATGCTTCTGGTCGGGACCCTGGTTGTATTTGGAGGGGGGGGGGGGTGCGCCAGAAGAGAGATGGAGGCAGGACAAAGCCTGGCAAGTGATTGGTGGCAAGTGATGAGCCTGAAGAAAGGTCTCGATCCGAAACGTCACCCATTCCTTCTATCCAGAGATGCCTCCTGGCCCGCTGAGTTACTCCGGCATTTTGTGCCTAATTGATTGGTGGAGACACGTAAGGGGGATTGATGGATGAACAAAAGGCTAAAGATGAAAGGGAGACATAAGGTTATGAGATAAGGAGAGAAGAGTAATGAAATGAAAGGCCAGTGGAATGGATGTAGGTGATAGGGGGCAGGAGAAGGGAACCGGGATGGTGAGAGAAGTGGATGCATACTCAGGTGGGGTACAGGGATGAAAGGGGGGAGAAAAAGAGTGGGGAGGCTGTTGATTAGTTACCTAAAATTGGAGCATTCAACGTTCCTCGTGTTGGGTTGTAAGCTGCCCAAGCCCAATATGAGGTGCTGTTCCTCCAGTTTGCATGTGGCCTCACTCAACAACGTCATTGTTGATGAGACAGGTGTAGGCCAGACCAGCTGGCAGAGTTCCTTGCCTGAAGAACAATAATGAACCACTTGAGATTTTAAAACTATCTATTTCAACAGTTACTGAGATTAGCTTTTAATTAACTGATTTAAATTCCCTGGTTGTCATGGTGGAATTTAAATATATGTCTCTGAATCAGTAAACCAGGCCAGTCTAGAAATATCCACTAGTCCAGTGATCTCGCTCAGAGTTGGGGAGTCGAGAACCAGAGGGCACAGGTTTAAGGTGAAGGGGGACAGATTTTATAGGAATCTGAGGGATGACTTTCACGCAGAGGGTGGTGGGTGTATGGAACGAGCTGCCGGAGGGGGTAGCTGGGGCAGGGATTATCGTGACGTGTAAGAAGCAATTAAACAGGTACAGGGACAGGACAGATTTAGAGGGATGTGGGCCAAATGCAGGCAAGTGCGATAGTGCAGCTGGGACACGTTGGTCGGTGTGGGCAAGTTGGACTGAAGGCCCTGTTTCCACGCTGTGTCACTATTACTACATGTCCAGCATGCCACCATTACGTTCGTTATTTGCTTTAGCAGCACAGTGCTGCATGTGGTGCAGGGAATGAGTTTCATCAGGTATCAAAACCAGGGAACTAGGTGTGACATCCTGTGATTTTCTTGTCATATTTCTCCTCATCCATGAGGGACAGAGGGCGATGGAGAGAGAGGGAGAGGGAGGGGGGAGAGAGGGAGAGGGAGAGAGAGGGAGAGAGAGGGAGAGAGAGGGAGAGAGAGAGGGAGAGAGGGGGGGGGGAGAGAGGGAGAGAGGGAGAGGGACAGAGAGGGACAGAGGGAGAGCGAGTGAGGGAGAGAGAAGGGGAGAGAGAAGGAGAGAGTGAGGGAGAGAGAGAGACAGAGAGGGAGAGAGAGAGAGAGAGAGGGAGAGGGACAGAGAGAGGGACAAAGAGAGAGAGGGACAAAGAGAGGGAGGGACAAAGAGAGGGAGGGACAAAGAGAGGGAGGGACAAAGAGAGGGAGGGACAAAGAGAGGGAGGGACAAAGAGAGGGAGGGACAAAGAGAGGGAGGGACAAAGAGAGAGAGGGAGCTCTGATTTTTCAAGTAACAGCAGACTTCATTGTACGCTGAATTATTTTGATTGTTATTCAGGGATGTGATGATATGTTCTTCTCCTCATAACCCCTGACATACGTACTAAGCAGGAATCTATCTATCTCTGCCTTAAAAATATCCGTTGACTTGGCCTCCACAGCCTTCTGTGGCAATGGATTCCACAGATTCACCACCATCTGACTAAAGAAATTCCTCCTCATCTCCTTCCTAAAGGAACGTCCTTTAATTCTGAGGCTGTGACCTCTGGTCCTAGACTCTCCCACCAGTGGAAACATCCTCTCCACATCCACTCTATCCAGGCCTTTCACTACTCGGTAAATTTCAATGAGGTTCCCCCTCAACCTTCTAACCCCCATCCTCAGCGCATCAAGGTGCATTATCTATGATAAATAATGCGTTGATAATCGACCATCGATTCTGTGGAGTGCAGTTCATGCATCAGTGCGTCCCGGACGTCTGCACTGGAGCACTGCTGCCTGTGTAAATGTGGAGCACACTGGAGGTCAGTTCAAAGCATCCTGTCAGTCGCTGAGCTGAGGGCCAGAATCACAATGGGTTGATGCCAACCACAGGCTTCACTTCCAATTTCCATCCTGCCCTTAAGTATACCTGGACTATCTCCGTCATCTCCCTCCCGTTTCTGGACCTCACCATCTCCACACTGGAGACAGACTAGTGACGGACATTTACTATAAACCCACTGACTCGCACAGCTATCTGGACTACACTTCTTCCCACCCTGTCTCCTGCAAAAAGTCTATCCCCTACTCCCAATTCCTCCGTCTACGCCGTATCTGCGCCCGGGATGAGGTGTTTCACACTAGGGCATCAGAGATGTCCTCATTCTTCAGGAAACGGGGCTTCCCCTCTTCCATTGTAGATCACTAGGGCCTCTTCTATATCCCGCAGCTCCGTTCTTGCTCCCCCTCCCCCCATTCGTAACAAGGACAGAATCCGGCTCGTTCTCACCTTCCACCCCACCAGCCAGCGGATCCAACAAATCATCCGCCAACATTTCCGTCACCTACAACGGGACCCCACCACTGGCCATATCTTCCCATCCCCTCCCCTCTCTGCGTTCCGCAGAGACCGTTCCCTCCGTAACTCCTTGGTCCACTCGTCCCTTCCTCCCCAAACCACCCCATCCCCGGGCACTTTCCCCTGCAACCGCAGGAGATGCAACACCTGTCCCTTTACCTCCCCCCTCAACTCCATCCAAGGACCCAATCAGTCTTTCCAGGTGAGACAGAGGTTCACCTGCACCTCCTCCAACCTCATCTATTGCATGCGCTGCTCTAGATGTCAACTTTTTTACATCGGCGAAACCAAATGCAGGCTCGGCGATCGCTTCGCTCAACACCTTCGCTCAGTCCGCCTTAACCAACCTGATCTCCCAGTGGCTGAGCACTTCAACTGCCCCTCCCACTCCCAGTCTGACCTTTCTGTCATGGGCCTCCTCCAGTGCCACAGTGAGGCCCACCGGAAATTGGAGGAACAGCACCTCATATTTCGCCTGGGCAGTTTGCAGCCCAGTGGTATGAACATCGACTTCTCCAACTTTAGATAGTTCCTCTGTCCCTCTCTTCCCCTCCCCCTTCCCAGATCTCCCTCTATCTTCCTGACTCCACCTATATCCTTCCTTTGTCCCGCCCCCCTGACATCCGTCTGAAGAAGGGTCTCGACCCGAAACGTCGCCCATTCCTTCTCTCCCGAGATGCTGCCTGACCTGCTGTGTTACTCCAGCATTTTGTGAATAAATACCTTCGATTTGTACCAGCATTTGCAGTTATTTTCGTACACAGGCTTACATTAAGTGTGGCCTCATCCACTGTAAAGATAAATGGATTGTTTAACCTTGTTATCATGAACATTTATCCTTTTAATCAATTTACGCCAGTGGAATATTCTAAAGTTGATTTGTTATCTTTAATGGTTTTCATTATTTTTAATTCGTTAAGTTGTTTGAAAGTTTTTTGACAGTCTGTGATCGTGAGAGGCATTTAGAATAGTTGAAGGAACAAAGTTCAATGTGTTTTGTGACTACTGAATCGCAAAAGCCCCAATTACGATACGATACGATAAACCTTGATTCATCCCCGGAGTCACAACACACAGCAAGGTGCACAAAAACTTCAAATTAAAAATACAAAACAAAGCAGAAAAAGACAAGCGACTGTTGGCTGGCTGCCGTGTGCACAGCGCCTTCACTGGAACAAACGAACAAACAAACAAACAAACAAACAGACTTATCCCCTGGGCAGAGGATTCTAAACTAGAGTGCCGCCCCCCTCCCCCACACCGGGTCCCCCTTTGTTATCCCACCGTCCCTCACGGTGGTCCCCCCAAGCCCGGTCCCCATTGTCTTCCCCTTCCCCCCTCACACTCATCAACCACGAGGCCCCACTGCCTCCAAGGCTCCCATCACCGCCACCACTGAGGCTTCCTCGGCCCAGACAGGCCTTGCTGTCCGGCTTCACCACGCGGGTTGCCAACTGTCCCGTATTAGCCGGGACATCCCGTATTTTAGGCTAAATTGGTTTGTCCCGTATTAGGCCCAGACGGCGCTGTATGCCCGGACACTGGACGGCGCTGTAGGCCCGGACACTGTAGGCCCGGACGGCGCTGTATGCCCGGAGAACACTGTAGGCCCCGACACTGTAGGCCCGGACACTGTGGCCCAGACACTGTAGGCCCGGACAGTGTAGGCCCGGACAGTGTAGGCCCGGACACTGCGGCCCGGGGGCCGGCGCAGTCCCGGACAGTGTAGGTAGACAATGCTGGAGTAACTCAGTGGGTCATGCAGCATCACGGGAGAGAAGGAATGGGTGACGTTTTGGGTCAAGACCCTGAAGAGTTGAGTCTGAAGAAGGGTCTCGGCCCGAAACGTCACCCATTCCTTCTCTCCCGAGATGCTGCCTGACCCGCTGAGTTACTCCAGCATTGTGTGTCTACTTCGATTTTAACCAGCATCTGCAGTTTTTTTTCCTACATCGGACTGTAAAGACCCTGACGCCGCATAACAGAGGTTGCATAGCAACCCGCCTCCCGGCCCGGGCGGCCGCCATTGGTGACGCACGTGGTTGCTGGCTGGGTGAGGTCACGTGTGGCGCGGGGCAGTGACGTCACCTGGTCCCTTATTTGGGAGTGAGGAAGTTGGCAACCCCTATTCACTACAGTCCCCTGGGGCGAGCCGGGCCTACCGGGCCGCCCCAGTAGTCGTCGTTCTGCTCATCGCGGTTGTTCGGTACGTGGATCGGACCTGCGTGACTCCGTGGGACACTCCCACCATATGCACACCCTCCCGGGACACTCCTGCACGTGCGCGGCTCCGTGGGACACACGTGCGCGGCCTCCCCGGGGCACTCCCCCCGCGTGCGCGCCCTCCCGGGACACTCCTGCCATGTGCCCGGCTCCCCGGGACTATTGCAAGTGTAACAAAATCTTTACACTCAAAACAAATGTTTATTCCCACAACCGGCACTAGATTTGTTAGAATCCTCTCCCTTTTGACATGGGAGGCCATTTGGCCCACCACGTCTATGCCGGCTCTAAGAGCAATCTATAACCTCACCCATTTATGTCTCTGTAATCTATTCTCCCTCACCTGCCCATCTGCTTCCTTTCAACCCATCTACGGGTCATATACTATGGTCAATTAACATGACCCCCATCCCTCTATTCCCTGCACTTCCATGTGCTTATGTAAAAGCAACTTAAACATCACTAATGTGTCTGCCCTAATCACCCCCTGTGTCATGCATTCCAAGCCCGCACCACACATTGCAAAACAACAACATGACCGCACATCCTCATTAAACTTTCCCCCTCTATTCCCCCTCTATTCCCCCTCTCACCTTATAGTTATCCCCTCTAGTGTTGGATATTTCCACCCTGAGGAGAAAAAGGTTCTGACTGTCGGCCCAATTCTTTGCCGCTCATTATTTTATATACTTCTATCAAGTCTCCCCTCAACCTCTGACGTACCAGAGAAAACAACCTAAGTTCATCCAAACTCTCTCTGTAGCTGAAACCCTCTAATCCTAAGCATTCTGGTAAACCACCTCTGTACCCTCTCCAAACCCTCGACATCTTTCCTGTGCTGTACTTACCAGAACTGCATGCAATACTCAAAATAAGGGCCTCTCAGATTTGGTTTTAAACAGTAATCTGTAGCTCGAGAGTCTCCAACAATAAGAAACATCTTCTCCATATTTATGTCACTAAGCTGGAAAGAAGATTCATGAGGATGTTGCCAGGAATTGAGGGCCTGAGCTATTGGGGGAGAATTGGGGGAGTAGCTCAGCTGTGGAGTTGCTGCCTAACAATGTCATAGACCCGGGTTCGACCATAACTATGGGTGCTGTCTATGTGGAGTTTGTACGTTCTCCCTGTGATTGCATAGGTTTTCTCCGGGTGCTCTGGTTTCCTCCCACATTCCAAAGACATGCAGGTTGGTAGATTAATTGGCCTCTGTAAATTGCCCCTGATGTGTCGAGTGTAAAACTAGGATAACATAGAACTAGTGTGAATGGGTGATCAATGCTCAGCTTGGACTGGGTGGGCCGAAGGGCCTGTGGCCATGCAATATCTCCAAACTAAACCAAGCTGGCGCTTTATTCCTTGGGGATGGCTTAGAGAAGGCATCTTGGTCGGCTTGGATGAGTTAGGCTTAAGTAAGTGCTATATAATTCTATAGACCAAGTGGACCCGTTGGGCCCAAACCTCCTGCATTGGTGCAGCACCCTCTCCACCCCCCCCCCCTCCCCTCTCCCCCCCCTCTCCCTCCCCCTCCCCTCCACCCCCTCCCTCCTCCCTCCCCCTCCCCTCCCCCTCCCTCTCCTCCCCCTTCCCCTCCCCCCCACTCCATCCCCCTCAACCCCCCCTTATCCTCCCTCCTACCCCTCCCTCCCTCCCCCCTCCCTCCACCCCCATCCCTCCCTCCCTCCTTAGGAGATAGATTTAAACTTTATAATGTGAATAACTTTAAAAATATAACACCGATTTCAATGAAACTTCTTCCGTTAGCACCAAAGGGACGACGGTGAGTAAAGTGGGCCTAAAATTATCACGCTATCGTGTACCGTTTTGGCTGGAGTTCAGGAACAAACAAACAAACAAACAAGAGTTTTAGTAGAGAGATGACATCAATACTCCATGGAATCTATGTCTAGATTAAAGCATCCACTTATCAGTGCGGCATGTTGGCAAATCGACATGGAGTGTTGGTGAAAAAGATGGATCACCCAGTGGAGACTCTTTAAATCGCACGTGGCTCCAGTATCTTCCTGCGCGATGTCCTCCTTGTTTAACCGTGAGGTAACTACGAAGGTCATTGTTCACGACCTTTTCGACCCCTAACTCACCTCATGCAGGAAATTGGGAGAGGATGGCAGACACTTCAAGAGACAATGAGTGGAAGCATTTCAAAACATTGCGGCCGGCGATAAACGTTTTTGTTTTCTAAGGCTTCTCCCAGCTTGAAGTTGCATGCTGCCTACTTGGCTCCTGCCTCTGGTGAGGCTGACTCTGGTTTTTGCTTGGCCGCTGAACGTACCAAATTCCTCAACATGCTCAGATACTGTCAGTTATTATGTGTGGAAATAGTGTCAGTAAAGATGAGATAAATCATTTCAGCAGGCACCTTGTGTTTGGTGTATGCATTAGAGAGAGTGTGTCCTGAATTAAACATGATAGTCATTGAAACAAGTTGGAGGTCAGAAAGTACATAACTATCTTGTATTTTGTTAATAGTGGCCCTGTTGTTTCATGACTCATTGACATGCCTTTGATACTTAATTCTTAATCCAGTATTAACCTTGGTGATGTCACTGTGGCACTTGCAAGGGTTCACATCATGGTGTTGTGAGTCATTCACTGCTCTGATCAGTGTGAAGTGAAAGATGTGATTCATGCTCAGCTTTTCTTTCACTGGATTAGGTAAAATCCATCAATGTTGCAAGTAATTACTTTAAGTCACTCTTTCTTAATAACAATCATTTTCTTTGATTTACGATTTTACCGACCAATACTAATAGTTGTGATGAGCACTCTGTGAATTTAACTTGAAAGCCTTTGTGAATGAACAGAATCCATTAGTGTAATAGAAAGAAGTATTGCACTCACACTGAGAAAATTATTGACAGCTTACTTAATAAAATCTTGTTGTGTACAAGTTTGAGGAAGTATTCTGTTTTTCAGAGGGATAAGGGGTTTGGATTTGGATGTCAAAGATTGCCAATATTCAATTGAAGGGTGTCTACTCGGCCACTCAAACAGCAGGGAGCCTGGTAACCGTGGAGTTGTGTAGGAAAAAAACTGCAGATGCTGGTTTAAATTGAAGGTAGACACAAAATGCTGGAGTAACTCAGCTGGTCAGACAGCATCTCGGGAGAGAAGGAATGGGTGACGTTTCGGGTCGAGACCCTTCTTCAGACTCCTGATCTCTTGTCACAGAGAGGAGGAGAACTTCTTCAAAGTTGACATGCCTTGAGGAGATTTCGCAGTGGAGCGGCAAAATGTGTGGGAAAGATCTGTAGATGCTGGTTTAAACCAAAGGTAGACACAAAATGCTGGAGTTACTCAGGCAGCATCTCGGGAGAGAAGGAATGGGTGACGTTTTGGGTCGAGACCCAAGGGTCCAGCATTTTGTGTCTACCTTGCAGATGATACTAAGTTGGGGGGTAGTGTGAATTGTGAGGAAGATGCAATAAGGCTGCAGGGTGACCTGGACAGGTTGTGTGAGTGGGCGGATACATGGCAGATGCAGTTTAATGTAGATAAGTGTGAGGTTATTCACTTTGGAAGTAAGAATAGAAAGGCAGATTATTATCTGAATGGTGTCAAGTTAGGAGGAGGGGGAGTTCAACGAGATCTGGGTGTCCTAGTGCATCAGTCAATGAAAGGAAGCATGCAGGTTCAGCAGGCAGTGAAGAAAGCCAATGGAATGTTGGCCTTCGTAACAAGAGGAGTTGAGTATAGGAGCAAAGAGGTCCTTCTACAGTTGTACCGGGCCCTGGTGAGACCGCACCTGGAGTACTGTGTGCAGTTTTGGTCTCCAAATTTGAGGAAGGATATTCTTGCTATGGAGGGCGTGCAGCGTAGGTTCACTAGATTAATTCCCGGAATGGCGGGACTGTCGTATGTTGAAAGGCTGGAGCGATTGGGCTTGTATACACTGGAATTTAGAAGGATGAGGGGGGATCTTATTGAAACATATAAGATAATTAGGGGATTGGACACATTAGAGGCAGATAACATGTTCCCAATGTTGGGGGAGTCCAGAACAAGGGGCCACAGTTTGAGAATAAGGGATAGGCCATTTAGAACGGAGATGAGGAAGAACTTTTTCAGTCAGAGGGTGGTGAAGGTGTGGAATTCTCTGCCTCAGAAGGCAGTGGAGGCCAGTTCGTTGGATGCTTTCAAGAGAGAGCTGGATAGAGCTCTTAAGGATAGCGGAGTGAGGGGGTATGGGGAGAAGGCAGGAACGGGGTACTGATTGATAGTGATCAGCCATGATCGCATTGAATGGCGGTGCTGGCTCGAAGGGCTGAATGGCCTACTCCTGCACCTATTGTCTATTGTCTATTGTCTATTGTGTCTCTGAGAGTCACCAAACAGGAGAGAGGAGAAAATAGATGGTGTGAGGGGTCCAATGTGTCTGGCTCCATACATCCTACACTGGATTGAATGTATGCTCAGCATTTGCTAGATCGATGGGTTAAGAATCGAGTTTGAATCCTAGGGTTCACAAGGTCTTGAGATGAAATAATCCATCTTGACATGTCAGTTTTGTAAATCTGTTCAGCGGAGTCTTTATTGACTCCACGGTGGCGCAGCGGTAGAGTTGCTACCTTACAGCGTCAGAGACTGGGGTTCGATCCTGACCACGGGTGGTGTCTGTACGAAGTTTGTACGTTCTCCCTGTGACTGCATGGGTTTTCTCTGGGTGCTCCGGCTTCCTCCCACACTCCAAAGACGTGCAGGTTTGTATGTTCATTGGCTTTGGTTAAAAAAAAATGGTGAATTGTCCCTCGTGTGTAGGATGGTGCTAGTGTAGTGGGTGAGTGTAGATGGTGATGTAGTGGGTGAGTGTAGATGGTGATGTAGTGGGTGAGTGTAGATGGTGATGTAGTGGGTAAGTGTAGATGGTGATGTAGTGGGTGAGTGTAGATGGTGATGTAGTGGGTAAGTGTAGATGGTGATGTAGTGGGTGAGTGTAGATGGTGATGTAGTGGGTGAGTGTAGATGGTGATGTAGTGGGTGAGTGTAGATGGTGATGTAGTGGGTGAGCGCTGGTCGGCGGTGACCGGGTGGACCGGAGGGCCTGTTTCTGCGCAGTATCGCAAAAGCCTCCAAGTTTAGATGAAAAGCAGCCACATAATGAAGGACCCCTCAAGCCTCAAGCATTCCCTCGTCTCCCATCTCCTGTCAGGCAGAAGATATAAAAGCTTGAAAGCACATGCTACTCGATTCAGGAATAGCTTCTTCCACGCGATTATCGTACTCTTGAACAGGCTTCTCATAAGCTAAAGATGCATTCCTGATATTCCAATCTATCCTGTTGTGACCCTTGCATCTTTTTAAAAATCTACACTTTCATTGTAGCAATAACGCTATATTCTACACTCGATTTATTTTCTCTTTTGCACTACCAGATATACTCATGTTTGCTGTGATTTGCCTCGACAGCCCACAAAGCCATGTTTCTCCCTGTATCTCAGTACACAGTACACAGTACACAGTACACAGTAAACCAAAAACGAACCCAGATTAGTCCTGTATGCTGTAAGGTGCTAGAAACAGTGGGGCCATCAACTAGACTTTCTATTCTGGTCTCATTGACTGAGGGATAAATATTTTGGGACTTTGATGTCCATTTAGTTTAAAGTCACTGGTGGAATGAGCCTGCAAATGTTCACTCTTCCCTGTTCACTAGACAGGCAAGATGGCTTGAATCCAGGAAATTCCAGGTGAATTTTGGTATGGCTTATTATTGTCACGTGTACCGAGATACAATGAGGAACTTTTTGAGTTGCGTACTGTCCAGGAATATCATCTGACACGAGTTCAACCAAACCACACTTGAGTACAACAGGTAATAGTGGAAAGGAAACGGAGTTTAGAATATCGTGTTAAAGCTCAAAAGAAAGTGCAAGATAAGGTGGTTGGAAGATCAGGAATACATTGATAGCTTATGGGAAATCCATTCAAGAGTCAGATAGCAGCGGGGTAGAACCCGTTTGTGAATCTAGTGCAGTGTGTTTCAAGGTTTTGTACCTTCTGCTGGATGGAAGAGGGGTGACTGGGGTGAATGGGGTGTGACTGGTCCAAGATTATGTTGGCCTCTTTTCTAAAAGGTCTCTTCAGAAGAAGTTGGTTGAGGGGCCAGTGTTAAGGCTCTCCTAACTCGTTCTGTCTCTATGATCGGTATAAAATATCCCTGTGTCTCCAGTTTTGAACTTGAATCAATTACGCAGGACATCTGCAGTGTGTATTAATTGGAGCTAATTCGTGCTTTTGAGGTAGAAAAGCTGAGCTGGGATCAAAGGTTTATACCCACACTGGTCGCGGGGCTTCAGACTATGTGTAGGTGACAGATTAAGGATGAAACCTTGAGTGACTCGTGGGTGGTGCCCATTGGCAGTGGCCGCTTGTGTTTAGATGCATGGGTGAAGAACTAAACTCCGGCCAACCTTGTAAACCTGAAGAAGGGTCTCGACCCGAAATGTCACCCATTCCTTCTCTCCAGAGATGCTGCCTGTCCCGCTGAGTTACTCCAGCAGCTTGTATACACTGGAATTTAGAAGGATGAGAGGGGATCTTATTGAAACATATAAGATTATTAAGTGGTTGGACACCTTAGAGGCAGGAAACATGTTCCCAATGTTGGGGGAGTCCAGAACCATGGGCCACAGTTTAAGAATAAGGGGTAGGCCATTTAGAACAGAGATGAAGAAAAACTTTTTCAGTCGGAGAGTTGTAAATCTGTGGAATTCTCTGCCTCAGAAGGCAGTGGAGGCCAATTCTCTGAATGCATTTAGGAGAGAGTTAGATAGAGCTCTTAATGATAGCGGAGTCAGGGGGTATGGGGAGAAGGCAGGAACGGGGTACTGATTGAGAATGATCAGCCATGATTACGGTGAATGGTGGTGCTGGCTTGAAGGGCTGAATGGCCTCCTCCTGCACCTATTGTCAATTGTGTCTATCTTCATTATAAACCTGTATCTCAGCAGTGCCGTCAGTAGCCGAGATGAAGGAGGGAGATTAAGGCATCAAATCTCCAACGTTGATATAGCGATGGTGTTTGAAAGGGAATGCTTGGAGATGTGTAGGTTCTCCTGGTTGCTGATGAAGGTTTTGCTGTTGTTTTTCAGGTGGTGAGCTTTGCCAGTCTCAAGTACGACACCTCGTACTCGTGGATGGTGCTGTGCTTCCTGTGGTGCTCCATCGTACAGTCCATCCTTCTCCCCCTGTTCCTTTGGGCTTGTGACCGCTACAGGGCCGACGTGAAAAGTGTCTGGGAGAAATGTGTGGCCATCATGTCCAACGATGACACAGATGAAGGTAAACTCCTTGCGCGGGTGAATTCCAACACCGTCGCTCACATTGCACTGTGTCTTGCCGAGTTATAACATGCTTACCCATTCGGATGTCGCATTAACATCATGGGCTCCATTCTGTCTAATGTGGATGTTTTAAAATAAAAACAGAAAATATTGGAAATACATTGCTGGACATGCATGTTTGACTTAAGTGTTACCAATATTTTCTGTTTCTGTTTCAGATTTCCAGCAGATTTTTGCTTTACTGTGCAAATTTTCTATCCATTTTCAGTCGTAAGGTCATGAGATCATAAGTGATAGGAGCAGAATCAGGCCATTCAGCCCACTAAGTCTACTCCGCCATTCAATCATGGCTGATCTATCTCTCCCTCCTAACCCCACTCTCCTGCCTTCTCCCCACATCCTCTGGCACCAGTACTAAGCAAGAATCTATCTATCTCTGCCTTTAAAATATCCATTGACTCGGCCTCCACAGCCTCCAGTGGCAAAGCCTGTGGTTAGTTCAGTCTTCTGTCTCAGTTCGTCTGAGGCAGAGCAAAGCCTGTACACCTATAGAACGTTTTAATTTCAGATTTCCAGCAGATGTACAGTGTGGATGTTCTGTCTAAGTCCTTTGTCTCAGTACCTGCGAGGCAGAGCCTAGCCTGTGCCTGCAGTATGCAGCAGCATTGAGAACCCTCACCTGCATGCCGACTCCATGCACTGCAATATCTGCAACCATCCCGTGCAGTGTGAAGGAGCTCATCCAGCTTGTACAGCTGAGACACATTTACACCCCACTGTGCAGTGCTACTGTTTTTGTGTAGGACCCAGTGTGTGGCACACAGCCTGATCTGTGGAAAAGTGCTGTGCTCTGTGAAGGCCAAACTCTTACAATGTGCATAAGCTCCACACTGAACTCATTCTTGCACTACTGTGCCATCCAGCCTGTCATGAGTTCTAGGAGCGGAATCAGGCCATTTGGCCCATCAAGTCTACTCAACCATTCAATCATGATTGATCTATCTTTCCCTCTCAACCCCATTCTCCTGCCTTCTCCCCATAACCCCTAACACCCGTACTAATCACGAATCTGTCAATCTCCACCGTAAAAATATCCATTGACAACCTCATTGTCTGTGGCAATGAATTCCACAGATTCACCACCCTCTGACTAAAGAAACTCCTCCTCATCCTCTTTCTAAAGGTAGGTTCTTTAATTCTGAGACTATGGCCTCTGGTCCTTGACTCTCCCACTAGTGGCTACATCCTCTCCACATTCACGCTATCCAGGCCTTGTAAATTAAATTCCTTATAAAAAAACATTGAAAACATAGAAAATAGGTGCAGGAGGAGGCCATTTGGCCCTTCAAGCCAACACCGCCATTCATTGATCATCCACAATCAGTATCCTATGCCTGCCTTCTCCCCATATCTCTTGATTCCGCAAGCCCCTAGAGCTCTATCTAACTCTCTTTTAAATTCATCCAGTGATTCGGCCTCCACTGCCCTCTGTGGCAGAGAATTCCACACATTCCCAACTCTCTGGGTGAAAAAGTTTCTTCTCACCTCAGTTTTAAATGCCTCCCCTTTATTCCTATACTGTGGCCCCTGGTTCTGGACTCCCCCAACATTGGGAACATTTTTCCTGCCTCTAGCTTGTCCAGTCCTTTTATAATTTTATATGTCTCTATAAGATCCCCTCTCATCCTTCTAAACTCCAGTGAATACAAGCCCAGTCTTTCCAATCTTTCCTCATATGACAGTCCCGCCATCCCGGGGATTAACCTCGTGAACCTACGCTGCTCTGTCTCAATAGCAAGGATGTCCTTCCTCAAGTTAGGAGACCAAAACTGCACACAATACTCCAGATGTGGTCTCACCAGGGCCCTATACAACTGCAGAAGGACCTCTTTATTCCTATACTCAAATCCTCTCGTTATGAAGGCCAACGTGCCATTAGCTTTCTTCACTCCCTGCTGTAACTGCACGCTTACTTTCAGTGACTGGTGTACATGGACACCCAGGTCTCGTTGCACTTCCCCTTTGCCTAATCTGACACCATTGAGATAATAATCTGCCTCCTTGTTTTTGCCACCAAAGTGGATAACCTCACATTTATCTACATTATACCGCATCTGCCATGATTCTGCCCACTCACTCAACCTGTCCAAGTCACCCTGCAACCTCTTAACATCCTCTTCGCAGTTCACACTGCCACCCAGCTTTGTGTAATTTGCAAACCTGCGAGTGTTACTTCTAATTCCATCATCCAAATCATTAATATATATTGTAAATAGTTCCGGCCCCAGCACCGAGCCTTGCGGCACTCCACTCGCCACTGCCTGCCATTCTGAAAAGGACCCGTTTATTCCCACTCTCTGCCTCCCGTCTGCCAACCAATTCTCTATCCATGTCCATACCCTACCCCCAATACCATGTGCTCTAATTTTGCTCAACAATCTCCTGTGTTGGACCTTATCAAAGGCTTTCTGAAAGTCTAGATACACTACATCCACTGGCTCCCCTTCATCCGTCTTACTTGTCACATCCTCAAAAAATTCCAGAAGATTAGTCAAGCATGACTTCCCCTTCATAAATCCATGCTGACTTGGACCAATCCTTTTGGTCCACATAGCCAGGAAGAAGGAGGCTGTCTGGAGATGGGTCCCGACCCGAAATGTCACCCATCTATGTTGTCCCGAGATGCCGCCTGACCTGCTGAGTTACTCCAGCGGTCTGTGTCTTCCTCCTTAAATAACCAGTGTCTGCCAGGTAAAGCATTGAGTTGTTCCCATGCACCATTAGGCACTCTGGCTTTGCAATTGTTTAATTTTAAACTCCGTTGGGATTGCAAACTTTGAAGAACACCTATTTTAGTTTGCCACTTTACAACTTCAAATCTGAGCAGCCTATGAAATTAACTTCTTTGTTGCAGAAAACAATCAAGATGGAGCAATTCACCCTGAATCTTTCTATGAAAGACCCTACGAATATAACTGCACCCCTGAAATTCTGACAGTGGACCGCATTGCCAAATACGACTTCTCAGTGCTGGAAAGGGGGGTTCCACAAGTATACCCAATGAGGGAGATGCAAGAGGATAAGATGCATTATTTACAGGTATCTGTCCAAACATGGTGTACAGACCCTACAATGGCTGTTTGTGATATTCTAACTTGTATCCTCTCTTAGTCTTTTTTTAGTTTAGTTTAGAGATGCAGCGTGGAAACAGGCTCTTGGGCCCACCGTGTCCACACCGACCAGCGATCTCTGCACATTACTACTATCCGCCACACACTAGGGACAATGTTACATTTATACCAAACCAATTAACCTACACCTTTGGAGTGTGGGAGGAAACTGAAGATCGCAGAGAAAACCCACGCAGGTCACAGGAGGAGGGTACAAACTCTGCACAGACAGCACCCGTACTCAGAATCGAACCTGGCTCTCTGGCGCTGTAATTCAGTAACTTTGAATGCCACCATGCCTCCCGTCTCTCCTGCCAAATCAAAATAAACCATTTGTCTCCATGATGGTGCTCCTCATTGGGTTTGCTGGCTGTGTCTATCCACCTCTCTGTGCCCAGGATGAGAACCTCGTTTTCCTGGATGGCTTGCTGGTTCTTCCCATTACATCCTCAGCATCCTCCCACCACCATCTCTCCTGTTCACCACCCCTCCTGCCCCCAATCTCTTCTCACCTCCCTTAGATTTCCCAGATAGTTACACATTCTGGATGCAGTGCCAAGGGCAGTAATCTCAAGATAGAAATTGTATCTTTTTCTCGGATCATCACCAAACATAAATTTAACACCAGGAAACATCAAGAGAGGTCTGACTGTAGCATGAGCAGCTGAGAGGAGGAGCAGGGCAGGGGGTTTAATAAGCAGCCATTAGCTTGAGGAAGGGTTATGTTCACTGTTGCGTGAGCAGCTGAGAGGAGGAGGAGTGGTCAGTGTCCAGGAGTGACGGTGCCTCCTGGTGAAGAATGGAAGGCAGGCACTAGTGGAGCAGCCATTTGGCAGTGGCTGTGTTGGGAGAGGCTGTGTGCTGTGTTTGTGGGTAGGAGCTGAGGTTTTGACTCGAGTAGCTTCGGCCCGAAGGCTAAGCAGAGGGCGACAGCACAAGAAGGCAGGGTATTTTTTTGCAGCTCTTCTTTGGTCTCAGTACGGTTGGGATGGCTGTTTGGTACGCTCCGAATGCAGATGTGAGTAGTCAGGGAGAGCTCCAGTGAGCTTGCCGAATCCAACCTTTTTGTGATACCTTGTTGGGAATGTACTACCACAGGCCCCCAAATAGTCAACAAGAATAAGAAGAACAAATATGCCTGGAGATTACAGGCAGCTACAAGACTAATAAGGTAGTTATAGTAGGGGATTTTAATTTTCCCAATATTGACTGGGACTGTCATAGTGCCATGGCCATAGACAGGGTGGCATTTGTCAAATGTGTTCAAGAATTTTTCTTAGGCAATATGTAGAGGGCCCCACATGGGAGAGGGCAAAGCTTGATCTACTCTTTGTAAATAGATTTAGATTTAGATTTAGAGATACAGCGCGGAAACAGGCCCTTCGGTACACCGGGTCCGCGCCGCCCAGCGATCCCCGCACATTAACACTATCCTACACACACTAGGGACAATTTTTACATTTTACCCAGTCATTTAACCTACATACCTGTACGTCTTTGGAGTGTGGGAGGAAACCGAAGATCTCGGAGAAAACCCACGCAGATCACGGGGAGAACGTACAAACTCCGTACAGACGGCGCCCGTAGTCAGGATCGAACCTGAGTCTCCGGCGCTGCATTCGCTGTAAGGCAGCAACTCTACCGCTGCGCCACCGTGCCGAAGGAAGGACAAGTGACTGGTGTTCGTGGATGAGGCTCTTGAGACCAGCGACCACTGTTCTATTCACTTTAAAACAGTTATGGATAAAGACAGGGACGACCCATAAGTTAAAATTCTGATGTATACGAAGGAACTGCAGACGCTGGTTTACACCGAGGATAGACACAAAATGCTGGAGTAACTCAGCGGGACAGACAGCATCACTGGAGTGAAGGAATGGGTGATGGAAAGGTCTCAACCCGAAACATCACCCATTCCTTCTCTCCAGAGATGCTGCCAGACCCGCTGAGTTACTCCAGCATTTTGTGTCTAATTAAAATTTTGAATCGGGGAAAGGCCAATTTTTATGGTATTGGATAGGAACTTGTTAAAGTTTATCGGAGTAGGTTGTTAGCAGGCAAAGGAACGTCTGGGAAATGGGGTGGTTTTAAAAGAGTGGTGACAAGAGGTTAGGGCATGCATGTTCCTGTTAGAGTGAATGGCAAGGCAGGTGGACATAAGGAAGGCTGGATGATGTGAGAAATTGAGGGTCTGGTCAGAAAAATGACAAACGCACAGGACAGGTATAGACACTGGGATCAAGTGTATCCCGAGAGGAGTTTCAGGAACTAAGGAGCATAATTAAGAAGAAAATCAAGAGATGAAAAAGGAGGCAGGAGATGGCTCTGGGAGATAATGTTCAGGACCTTTCAAAGATATTTTATAAGACCCTGAAGGGAAAGAGAGTGACTACACAGAATAGTGCCCCTCAGAAACCAAAGCGGTCATCTATGTGTGGAGCTGCAGGAGATGGGTAATGTCTTCAGTGAGTATTTCTCTTCTGTTTTTATCATGAAGAAAAATATGAAGACTGGGGAACATAGGAGAGTTAATGGAGATGTCTTGAGGACAGTTGTGTTACAGCCAAGGGGGTGGTGGACTTGCTAAGGCATAGGAAGGTAGATAAATCTCCCAGCCTGATCAGATATCTCCGAGGACTGTGGAAGGCTAGAGAGCAAATTACAGCTGATCTGGCTAAGATATGTGAATCTTCATTAGACACTGGTGAGGTGAAGGAATAATGGAGGGAGGCTGACGTTGTGCCTCTATTGAAGAAGAGCTGCAAGGCAAAACAAGTGTGGGTCGTATCAAAGATGGTTATTTAAGTTACAGCACAATCTTAATCAGCTGGCAATGGGTTGGGGAATAGTTATTGGAGTTTAATGCCCATGAGGGTAAGTTTCTTTTGGGAAGTCGAACCAGGACAGCATCTTCACAGTGAATGGCAGGGCTTTGGGGAGTGTAGTGAGACAGAGGGATCTAGGAGTACAGGTACGTCGTTCATTGAACAGTGTGCCAAAGGGAGATATGGTGGTCAAGAAGGCTTTCAGTACATGGGCCTTCATCAGTCAGGCTATTGTGTATAGAAATTGTGATGTTATGTTACTGATGTACAGACATTGGTGAGGCTGTATATGGATTGTTGTGTTCAGTTTTGGTTACCCTACTATATAGGATGTTGTAAAACAAGAGAGTGTGCAGATTTACAAGGATGTTGCCAGGACCTGGGGGTCTGAGCAGGCTAAGACTTTGAGATTTTAAGACTTTAAGACTAAGAAGTTGAGCAGGCTAAGACTTTATTCCTTGGAATGCAGGAGGCTGAGTGGTGATCTTATAGAAGTATATAACATCATGAGGGGAATAAACAGGGTGAAGGCACAAAGTCTCTTGCCCAGAGTAGGGGAATCAAGAACCAGAGGGCAGAGGTTTAAGGTGAGAGAGGAAAGGTTTAATAGGAACCTGAGGAGCAATTCTTTTCATACAGAGGGTGATGAGTGTATGGAATGAACTGCCAGAGGAGGTAGTATAAGAAAGTAACTGCAGATGCGGGTACAAATCGAAGGTATTTATTCACAAAATGCTGGAGTAACTCAGCAGGTCAGGCAGCATCTCAGGAGAGAAGGAATGGGCGACGTTTCGGGTCGAGACCCTTCTTCAGTCTGAAGAAGGGTCTCGACCCAAAACGTCGCCCATTCCTTCTCTCCTGAGATGCTGCCTGACCTGCTGAGTTACTCCAGCATTTTGTGAATAAATGCCAGAGGAGGTAGTTGAGGCAGGTACTATAACAACATTTAAAATACATTTGATTGGGTACATGGGTAGGAAAGGTTTAGAGGTATATAGGCCAAACGCAGGCAGGTGGGACTAGTGTAAATGGAGCATCTTGGTCAGCATAGGCAAGTTGGTCCGAAGAGCCTGTTGGCGTGCTCCATGACTCTGTGACTATTAAATATTCCTGCCTCCTTTACTCTTTGAAAAAGTGAGTTTCAGAACCTGGCTACACTTTGGGTAAAACTGTTTTTCTCTGACTTTCTCTCATCCCTCTACAAATTAACAAGTTACATCATCTTGTTTGGATGATGTTGATGTATGGTGGACATCAGTGAGAAACAGGAGGGCGGAGGGTAGATCCTTGAAGAGCACCAGAAGTAAGACAGTGAGCAGTGGACGTATAGGCAACAATTTGTGTGGCTGCAAATGTTTAGGCACGAATGGAACCAGGCCAACAGTGGTTATTTCTTGTAATAAAAAGAAACTACAGATTCTGGCTTATACCAAAACTGGTCACTACTGGTTGAGTGTGAATATCAGGCGTCATTTGGTGTCAGTGCAATGTTCTGCAAATGGATTTCGGTCAGGTCAGGAAAGAAGAAAATCTTATCTGGTTTTCATTTAATGCTTTACCTTGTGTTCAAGATCACACAAAAATTCACTCCCAAACTTTCCCCTACGCACACACACACAGTCTTGTCTGGGTTGTCCATGCAGTTATGCAGAGAAAAAATCGTTCAAGCAACCAAAAGACACATGCTTCAAGGCTTCTTTCTATATGCGAGATTTTGGTCAGTCATGAGGTGTCAGGTGAACACGTGTTGTGGTAATAGTCCACCTTCAGCAGCTCCATCATTAGACCCAAGGCTAAAGAGAGGAGAATATATTAATTTTCCTCGCAGATTTCTGGTAAAGATACCTGAATTGATTTGGTTTTAGAAAGGAGTTAGTCATAACAAAGTTTTCAAAAAAGGATTGGAGGTTTGGAACCACAGATTGAGCACAGGGACAGTTTAAATTGATAGGATTTGAGTGTTCTGCTCTTTTCAAGTTCAACTCTGTTTAAGAAATGATTACAACGTCTCCATGTGGTGGAGTGACCCATCTCCCAGTCGTCCTTTAAGATTTGCAAATCAACCGTTTACGTTCTGAGCACATGGGCCAGTGAGAGGGGACAGTGGTGACTGCTGATTAAGTTTGCTAGAAGTGAAATAAGATCATTTAGTGCTAATGCCAAGAATGTAATTTTAGTTTTAGAGATCCAGCTTGGAGGCAGGCCCCTTCAGCCCACCGACTCCTCGCTGACCAACAATCACCCCGTACATTAGTTCCATCCTACACGCTAGAGACAATTGAACAAAGAGGCCAATTAACCTACAAACCCGCACGTCTTTGGAATGTGTGAGGAAGCCAAGGCACCCGGAGAAAACCACAGGCGGAGAAAACCCACGCAGAAGAACGTGGAAACTCCGTACAGACAGCACCCGTAGTCAGGATCGAACCCGGGTCTCTGGCACTGAATCTGCAATGATTTACGAAAGCAAGCTGAGGATACGAACAAATATATAGACATAAAAGCTGGAGTAACTCAGTGGGTCAGATAGCATCCATAGAGAAACGAAATAGGTGATGTTTTGGGTCTCGACCCTTCTTCAGACTCTGAGTCTGAAGAAGGGTCTCGACCCGAAGTGTCAACTATTCCGTTTCTCCAGCTTTTTGTATCTATCTTCGGTTTAAACGAGCATCTGCAGTTCCTTCCTACACACGAGGATACGATCACCCAGGCTTTGCATGAAACTGAAATCAATCTGTGTATCTCCTCCACCATCACTCCAGATCGTCCTTCGTTGTGCTCAGCTTTTCTCCTCCTGCTTCATTCACTGACACCCTCAACCATAATCTTTCGTTTAGTTTAGTTGAGATACAGCGTGGAAAAAAGCCCTTAGGCCCACCGCGTCTGTGCCGATCAGCGTTCCCCGCACACTAACGCTATCCTATACATTCCAGCGACAGTTTACAATTTTTACCGAAGCCAATTAATGTACAGATCTTTAATAACCAGATTAACGAGAAAACCCACGCAGGTCACGAGGAGAACATACAAACTCCGTACAGACAGTGCCCGTGGTAAAGATTGGACCCGGGTCTCTGGTGCTGTAAGACACTGCTGCTCCACTGTGCTCCACTCTGGGGATCGTCCTGACCTAGGTGTCCTCTCTGGTGTCAAATGGAACAAACACACCTTGAGCAAAACTTTACCTTCAACAAACTTTACTTCCCCATACACCCATTTCAAATGTCTGAATCCAGTTCCCATGCCTTTAATTTGATCTCCGTCGGATCATTCCTCCACTAAGAACAATTTACTGATTCACTCATTCAAGTTCCTAATACACTGACTCCTTGCTCATAACTGTGTCTTCATTCTGCTTAAAACAAAGCTTATTCTTCTAGATGGACACAACATGTTGGAATAACTCAGTGGGACAGGCAGCATCTCCGGATAGAAGGAATGGGTGACATTTCAGGTCGAGACTAGTTTTTTTGTGTGTCATCCAGAGATGCTGCCTGTCCCGCTGAGTTACTCCAGCATTTTGTGTCCATCTTCGGTGTAAAGCAGCATCTGCAGTTCCTTCCTACACGTTTATTCTTCTATGTTTTGGACTAACTTATATTTGGGTCTCAAAACTGGAATACCACTTCCATTCCCTTCATGATCCATAACCTATTAAGATCCAGGTATAACTCCAGCAGACCACAGACTGGGATTAAACCTCAACTCTTCACTGCCTTTTTGTGCGGTCCTATGGGGCCATTGAGCTGGGCTTCTCAATTAAAGGATAATTTCATTATTTAAAAGTATTAAATGAATAGTTGCACAGATTGGATACCATCCATGCCCTATCAAGCCTTAGCTCCTCCATGACTTTGGTCAATGAAGAATGATGATTATTTTATTTGATGTTTCACAATTCATACAGTAACATTCCTTTGCCCTCAAGACACAGTGGCGTTTAATTCGAGGATCTTTGGAAACTGGGGGCGGGGGGGGGCCATGGTTTAATTGGACTCGACAGAAACGACACACAACAAGAGCCAAATGTGAGGTTGCGGGGAGGGGCATGGATGTGGACGGGGTGTGGAGGGAGCGGAGTATAACATTTTGGAATCTTATCTGGTTGAGCTGGCTGCTCCAGTTTTATTTCGATACACCGAAGAATAAAAATGTGCTTTTATACTGTTTTTACAGATGCTAAGACAATCACGAATCTCAAAACTGCCAGCAAAATGAATTGCCCAGTGAGCCCGTGAGATACCCCCTTGTGCCGGGGCTTGTCGTTTGGCACACTTTCACGGCGCTATGTTAAGTCCGCTGTGTGCTCCTTCACTCAGTTCCTACCGAGGATTATCTGTTTTTATGGAAAATTGGAATTGCAGCAAAAGATTTGGACAAGATTGACCTAATTTTCCTCCTTTGAGATATCCTTAGCTGCTTCATGTCATTCATTAATGGACTGCCAGATGATGAGAAGCAGCCCCAAGGTCATGTCATGGACTGTCAAGTGCCCAGGAGTGTTGCTCTGGTGCACATCCAGGAGGCTGCCTTTATTCAGGGTTCTTTCTACCTGGAGTGGGCACTATAAATGCGCTTTCTTTCCTCGCGACTGTTCAGAAACTGAGAATAAAGGCCAAGACCCTTAGTGTAGGACACTGTCGAAATTGAAAAGAAGTCGAGATAAATTAGGAAGAGGTCATTAGGTGATGCCAAGGTTGGGTTTTAAAGGCTTGAAGATTATAAGGAATGCAAGACTGATGGAGGTACAGATTGGCACGGCTTTAACCCACCCAACTTCCCATCCCAGCAAAAAAACGGTCCCAACACCGAAGGTGCTTCTTCCTCCCCTTTGAAATCAATTAGCATCAGTATTCTCCACACCAAGCTCTCTGCCAATGCAAAGAAGCACCATGACCCATCATCCTGACCTAACCACCCATCAAGACTCAGAGACCAGCCACGGGAAGACACCACTAGGGCAACTCCCAGAACAAGTGGCGGCAGGCCAAGATGGACAGAAAGGGATGCAAAGTGTCAGCAAATTTATAATGTGGAACCATCTCCCTTAACCATCTGTGTGTTGTAGGAGAGATGAAGTACTATATCTCTTGTTCAGGGTTTATTTTTTCATGATCCGTACCTCAGTCTTGTATTCTATCATAAGTACCCAGCCAACAAAGATTATTTATGATCATGAATTTTAATGTCATGTCGCATGTTAAAAGAATGATCCATTCTCTATGGAAATTAATAATATGCGGTTGGGGATAAGAAAGGGAATGCCACTTGGTTCCAACAGCTCCATAGCTGCTTCTCACCAACGTCACCCCCGTGTATATTTCAACTATTGTTTGACTATCTCATTCACGTCTATATGATTATGTGCTGTGTTTCTGTTGTGCTGCATTCTTTTCTGTAATGAATTGGAATGGCCTTGCAGATGCTAGAATAAACAGGCATGACTCACAGAGAAGGTGCCAATATGCCATTAATTTGAACCTTGCTGAGCATCTAAGCACATCTCAGCTCCGTTACAAAGACTGCCCCTTGTAACACTCACTGCCCATCTCCCTCCGCCTCCCCACAGCTCATCTGCTGCCGACGTTTGTACGCGTGCCTTTATTGCCTCGAGGATTTGCTGGTCCGAGACCTCTCCTCCACTCTCAGTGTGGTCAACATCCTATCCTGTACCAAGTCCTGTTTACACATCACTTCTGTATTCGCTGAAAATAACAGTCAAGTCCAATAACGTTCAAAATAACATCTCCCTCTTAACCGTGCCTCTTTGAAATCTGTGCCCTCCCTATTTCTGGAATCCACTGCAGCTCTGAGAATTTGGTGTTTCTCCAATTCAGACCTCTGATTCCTCCCCATGCCCCACAATTGCTGGATGTGCCTTCCTCCATCTAAGCCCAAAGCTGGATGAGAAGTTCTATTCCTGCACAATGAGATGTGATTCAGCTGTACTTCAAGAGTGCACAAAGATTATGACTGGCAGCACAAAACTTGGTCTACTCCATTCATATTCAATAAACGTCAGGTCATGGGTCCAATCATTGAGGTTCTAGGCTTTCACTTGCACCCTCACCATTGTACTGTATCAAATCACATTGATGAGGGTATGGAATATGTTGGCACAAGGAACTGTCGATACTGCTTACAAAAAAAGACACTAATGCTGGAGTAACTCAGTGGGTCAGGTAGCAGCTCTGGGGAACATGGATAGATGATGTTTCGGGTCTGAAGATGGGTCCCAACCCAAACCATCACCTATCCCATGTTCTCCAGAGATACTGACTGACCCGCTAAGTTACTCCAGAACGTCGTGTTTTTTTAAGATGGAATATGTTCCAAATTTTTCACAAATTACTAAGTCGTCAAACTGCATTGATGGTGAGGTGCAGTCATTACGCCACATTGCCCAAACTTTATCTACCTGGGACTGACGAGTTATAAAATCACAATATACCATGTGTTCCTTCACTATCTCTGCCACTGCATGCACTTGACACCTGGGTTCCCTTCCTAAACCTTGGTACTTCCTGTCCCCACTTTAAACCCATGACCGGTGAGTCACACCATAACAATAGCACCTTCTCTGACTCAATGTCAGTTTTCATCTCGTGACGTGATTGGTGGTGGCATGTAAATGCAAGCTGCTGTGGACGGCCTGAGAGAATTGCCCATGGATATCTCAAAGTGTGGTGCACCTAGCTCTTCAAATAATAAAATCATTTTCCAGAACAAAGTGCAATCTGGGAAAATCGACCAGCTGTCTTCTTCCTCTCTCTGATTCTCTAAAAATTGGTCAACTGGAAATCTCCAGATAGAACAAGAATACAATGATCAGCAGACAATCCACAAGCTGCTCTTAAATTGGTTAAGAAATAACTTTGTCCTCTGAAAGACCAAACACAATAGCCTATGTCCAATATAACTTTATTACCGTGTTTTACAATCGATGATTTAAAGATGTATTTTAAGTTGTGTTTCTTGCAGGAAAGCAAGTGATTGAGTTCTGCTTTCCCTTCTCTTTCCCCTGAAGGTGTCTGTCTCTAGGATAGTAATGCTTTAGGCACTTGTAGCTCTCTGATAACTTGGCCACATGTCCATTATGTATATTTCACTCCCAACACTGAGTAGCTGCCCATTTTGATTGGGAGGTATGGTTCACAATAGAGGAAAATATCGATGCATCATCTCACTTCAACTAGAAATGACTGAATGCCAACCAGAAATAAGGTCATTCACCAATTTCTCCCTGAGGAACTTTTGGTCACGAGTCCACCTCATGGAGGTGAGAACGGTTCATTCAGTGCCAATGAGCGAGTTTTCTGGTCTTTATAGGCTGTCTTTCTCATGGATGACCTTTAAGTCTGTCAACCCTCCAACAAAAGCTTGCATTTAAATGTCCCTGATAACATTTGGAAAAGCTCCAAGGCTCATCATGCGAATGTTATTGAAGACAAAAGTGTTTGACATCAAGCCTCACATGGAGATATGAGAACAGATGAACTGAAGCGTGGTCGGAGAGGAGGCTTCTCTCTACAGCAGGAGCAGGAGGTGGAGAGGCCGATGTTTAGGGAAGACGTGGCTGCCGATGCTAGAGTGGTTTTAAAAACTGGCACTCACTAGGCCTTAGAATTAGAAGAATGCAGAGACTGGAACAGATAGAGGTTAGATGAAGTCACAGAGGCAGGGAGCAGTGGCTGAAACGATTTGAGAATAAGGAATGGGAATATTAAAGAAGAGACATGCTGGGTGAACATGATGTATTGGAGTTAAGATCCAGGCGGCAGATGCTTGGCACAAGCCACTGTGTGACTCAGGACGGGGCACTGCTGCTTCTGAGTCAGGGGAGTGCGACTTCAAGTCTCACTCTAAGGACGTTCTACAGGAATATTCACATTCAGACTTCAGAGCAGTACTGACAGAGTGCCACACAGCTTACCTTTATTCATATAAGACCTCATCTCCGGACATTTTGAAGAAGAGCTTTCAAATGCATATATTCTTAGAGTCACACAATGCAGAAATGGGCCCTTCTGCCCAACTCATCCATGCTGACCAATATGCCCCATCTATGCTAGTCCCATTTGCCTGCGAATGGCCAATATCCCCCTTGGCTTTTCCTATCCATGTATTTGTCCAAGTATCTTTCAAATGTTGTTCTTTCACTTGCATCTCCTCTGGCAGCTCATTCCATATTCTCACCACAATCTGAGTGAAAAACCTGTCCATGAGGTCCTATTAAATATTTCTCCTCTGACCTGAAACCTATGTCTTCTGGGTCTTGTTTCCTCGACCCTGGGTAAAAGACTCTGTGCATTCATCCTGTCAATTACCCTTATGACTTTATCCATCTCTAGAAGATCACCCCTCAGCCTCCTGTGCTCTAAGGAACAAAGTCTTAGCTTGCCCAGTCTCCCTGTAGCTCATGTCCTGGCACCATCCTCATACATCTTCTCTGCACTCTTTCCGGCTTAATGACATGACCATCAAGGAAAACACCTGGCCCGTATCCATTTAGCTCTTGCCAGAGTTTCTCCGCCCACTCCTACAATCAGTCTGAAGAAGGACCCCGACCCAAAACATCACCTATCCACGTTCTCCAGAGATGCTGCCTGACCTGCTGAGTCACTTCAACACTTGTGTCTTTTTTTGTACATCTTCATTTCCTTTTTTCTACAGAAAGCATGTGATGTGATCAGTATCACATGATTATTCATTGAGAGCTTTTGTCTTCCATGTTACAACAGAGGCTGCACTTCAGTTACTATATTAGCTGTAATGTGTTATGAATTCTCCTCTTGATTTCTGGGTCATACGTTTTAAGAAGCACGTACTAATTTAAGATGGAGCTGGCAGCCTGTCACGTCCCAAAGAACACCTCAATGTGCAGTACAACCAATGCAGTTCAACTATTGATGCTATTGAAAATCCTGTATCCCCCCCCTCCCACAGTATCTGTGCATCTACCACTGGCAGATATGCCTTCAGCAGTCTGGGTCTCCAGCTCTGGCCTCCTCCCGCCTCACCATCCTCTCTGCCTGCGAGATCACCTTAACCTCTGCTTCCCTGACCAAGCTTCTGGGCATTCCCTCTCATATCTCCTCTGCGGGTTGTCAAATGTGCCTGCTCTCACTTCTGTGAAAGGTTACTTGTTTTTGCTGTGCTGATTTTTTTTGTTTTTTGTTTGTCCAATTATCTTGTTGCAACTATAATGATGCATAAAAATACTGACAACTGCGAGAGCACATTGTCCAGGCTAATTGGAAATAAGTACGGAAAAATTCAATAGGGGTAGCAAGACATCACCATCATAATTGACATTGTAAGTCGTGCCCACTGGTCATTAGCAGATGCATGGTACATGGGGAAAGAGATGGTGAAATGCCTGTGGCTACATTTGGAATACAAGGAAGGCCTATCATATCCTGCTTGTTCTGTGTTCATATTTCCATCACCTTCCAAAGACACAACCGTGTGCTGCATGTTTATCATAACTCCTCCACACCGGGATGGTACTGGCACAAAGTGGCACACAGCCGTACAATAAATGTGATGCCCCCTCTCGCCACCCCCCTCACCCTTTAGCTTCTGTGCCATCTGACAAATGACCTCAGCAAATGGAACGAGGAAGTTCAGGATTAGTTTGCTCAGTACTTCAACCTCCAGGAGAGTAGCTTCAGCTTGACCCACCTTGGTGGCAGAGGTGGGGGGGGGGGGGGCAAGGCAGGGCTGCCTATGTGTTGATTGAGTGTACATGGGATTGTGCGGAGCTGGTAGGGGCACCCAAGCCAGCCCATTGATTGAGAGGACAATAAGACTTCCTTCATCCTGCCACATTCTCCTCTATGTCTCTTAGGTTCCTCCAAGCAGGCGCTACTCCCACGATGAGACAGACGTATGGGCAACAAAGCAGATCACCTCATACCTTCACAGATGGGGGTCTTCAGAGGATATCGCCCGAGTTCTGCACTACAGCTCCCCACGGCACGAGAGGAGGAGGAGCAGCCTGATCTCCCAACACGATGAATGCGTGTCTTTCCATAAAAGACGGAAATCTGTGGACAGTGTCATTTCTCCAAAGCAGCTGCCCAAGGAGGAATATTTTTCCGATGACCTAAAGTGTTTCAGCCGAGATGAAATCATCAATTACATTGATGAAACTCCGGTACCCAGTCCAATGAAGACCCCGCTGCGATCATCATCGATAACCCTCATCCCGGATAAATACGAACAGTATGCGGTCACTTTTTCCCACTTCCCTCTCACCAATTTCGAGAGGGAGCCTCACGTTCTCCACCGGTTGTCAGCGAGTAAGGAATGCAGTGCACCCCGGGGTTACTTGGTGACCTCTTTCCCCCAAGACCCTAGCATGGCCCCAAAGAAAGCAGGGGCCCAGTGTAGCTTGTCCACCCTCACCACCCCCATCATTAAGGAGGGAGCCTCCAGGCGTTTTCGGACAGACCTCTGTGTCTCCTGGGACAATCAGGAAAGGCTGAGGAAAGTGGAAAGTAAAGGAAGCACCAACAGTTTTTTAAGTTCACCTTCTGCCTCATCGGGCTACGTAACTTTCCACTCTGACTCCATTGGATCCACAACCTAGGAGTGCGTGTGGACCTTCCCCAGTGTTCATGGTGTTTCTACGTTTGTTTACTACTAAGGGAATTTTATACTTCACACGGGAAGAAACGAGTCACGCACCAAAGAATCGGTCAAATATTTTCATGTCCTTTACAGGGGTAAAGAGTTATTTTAGAGATTGATTGAGAGTGCACTGGAAAAATCTGACGCCAATGCCTAAATATCATTGATACCACTGACTGTCGTTTTCTATTTTTATTTTTTTAAGGTGAATAATTTTTAAGGGGTAACGCTGTTAATAGGCATTCCTGTGGGACTGATGCTGTTTAGATGGATGTATGAAATTGGAAAAAGGAGGAAATTTTTATATTTTTTAAAAACTTCCAAATTGTAAAATGGCTTCTGCACTAGAGGTCAATCCAGGTCATGTTCATCTGTTAATACACTTTGGATATTTGGTGTATTCTGTTTCAGCGGATGTAGAGGACAATGGATTTATTCTTTGGGCTGGGGGGAGCTAGCCCAAACACCATCCTTTCTCCTATGTATTTTGCATTTGTAAATTTGGTGACACATATCAGTGACAGTTGTGTTGCCCTGCGCAAATGGACTTTGGTCCCCGTAAAGTTGTCCTAAAATTTAATAGTAACAAACGTTTTCTTACAAGTATTTGCAATGGTTGCTCGTCAAATGATCCAGGGCATGTGTTGTTTATATTAAAAAACAAATTTCAATACCGGATTGCGATTTGACTTGACTCAAACACGGTTTATCTGACTCATCAGAACTGAGGGGACTATTGGGCACATTCATTTCATATTGACATTGTCAAATATTGCTGAGGGGCGATCCCATAGGGGTACATACAATCATGAGGGGAATAGATAGGGTGAGTGGAAAGAGATGGATAGAGTGCCAAGGAGACCTACGAGGATGTTGCCAGGACTTGAGGGCCTACGCTATAGGGAGGGTTTGGGCAGGCTAGAATGAGGGATGACCTTACAGAGGTGTGTAAGATCAAGAGGAGAATAGATAGGATAACTGCGCATAATCTTTTCCCCAGAAAAAAGGGGAAACACGAAGCAGAGGGCATAGGTTTAAGGTGAGAGAGGAAAGTTTTAATGGGAACCTGAGGGGCACAGAGATGGTGGTGGATATATGGAATGAGATCCCCTATAGAGGGAGTAGTACTATAACAACATTTAAAAGACATTCGGACAGGCAAATGGTTAGGAAAGGTTTTGAGAGAGATGGGACGGGTGTGGGACTAGTGTAGATGGGGCATCTTGATCAGCACAGATGAGTTGGGCTGAGGGGCCTGTTTCCATGCTGAATAACTCTATGAATGATTCTTTTGCCCATGGTAGAAGAATTAAGAAACAGGGTTTAAGGTGAGAGGGGAAAGATTTAATAGGAACCTGAGAGGTAACCTTTCACTCAATGAGTGGTGGGTGTATGAACTGAGCTGCCAGTGGGCAGTCGAGGCGAGTACTGTAACAGTATTTAAAAGACACTTGGAAAGGTATATGGAGAGGAGAGGTTTACAGGGATATGCACCAAATGCTGGCGATTGGCACGAGCTTAAAAGGGGCATGTTGATCAGCACAGACGAGTTGGGCCAAAGGGACTGTTTCCATGCTGTATAACTCTCGGGCACTGTGCACACTTTCTGTACTTTGCTCCTCCATGGCCCTAGGCTGATCACCTTGGAGAGCTGACCTCCACAACCACCTTCTACTTGACCAAACCATGTTGACAAAATACCTCCATCTAGTGGACAAAGATTTAAGGAATGGAAAAACAGGTTGAGAGAAAAAATAAGAGAGAATCCTTCATCGATGGTCAGGATGTCCTGCCTGAGGGGATGGTTGGGGCAGAAACTCTCGCAACATTTAACAAATGTCTACGTGAGACTTGAATCACCACGGCGTAGAAGGTTATGGACCAGGTGCTGGTAAATGCCAGTGTAGATGAGTACTTGATGGTCAGCATGCACAGGATGGGCCGAAGAGCCTGTGTGAGTGCGGTAGACCCGATGACTCCATGACTCAATCATATCCAGTCCGTTGACAGAAGAGTGACAATGTGTAAATCGTTGCATCTGCAAGCACTGGCAGTACTCACAATGTCGGCGTTGGTCTACAGTGTATTCCAGGTAATAATATTCACAAAAGCATTTGGATGATCCACTTACTGCTCGTTTTAATTCTGTCGTGCTGTTTCTTGTGCTCCGGAACCTTCTGGGTGAATACATTTACTATACTGCAAGTGTTTTTAAAGAGCCGGCAGCAATCTTTCATCCTTCCTTCCCTATGCTATCATGTGGGTTCTGCTGGTTAAACCTGGGCCCACAATCCTCAGCACTGATAACCCTTTGCATCACTGGGATAATCCGTCTCCAAAGGGCATTGATCCAGTACCTGGAACATCATTTGCGAAGTAACTGAGCGTTAAGCGTGGTCCCACACAAATCAACAGAGGGATCCATCCCTCCCTCACCCAAAGAGTTCACAGAATCATTCCAAACAGAAGGTGGCCATGTGGCCCATCAACTCCATCCTACCTCCAAGTTGTGCAATTTATTCAGCCCCATTCACCAGTTCTTTCCCACCTTCCCAACGCCTTGCAAATTAATTTCTCTCATGCCAGTAGAATTCCCTTTTGGCTGTTCCCAAAGCCCTTGCTGGACTAGAGTTTCAGATCATCACCACCCTAGCATAGAAATGTTATTCTACACAAGTTTTCTCTGAACCTCATTCCCTTCATTTGAAACTTGCGTCCTCTGATCACCAAACCAATTGCAAATAGAAGATAGACCCAAAAAGCTGGAATAACTAAGTGGGTCAGGCAGCATCTCTGGAGAAAAAGGATAGGCGACGTTTCGGGCCGAGAGCTTTCTTCAAACCCTGAAGAAGAGTCTCGACCCGAAACATTACCCATTCCTTTTCTCCAGAGATGCTGCCTGATCCACTGAGTTGCTCCAGGTTTTTGGGTCTATCTGCGGTTTAAATCAGCATCTGCAGTTCCTTCCTCCACAATTACAAAGAGAGATGGTTTCTTTCCATCTACTCTATCTGAGCTCTTCACAATCTCGTACACCTTCATCAACTCTCCAAAGAAACCTGTGGCTCCAGGGAAAACAATTGCAACTTCTCCAGTCCAACTGTACTGCCTGCTCTCCACCCTGGAGCAACTGTGCAAAACATCTTCTGCTCTGGCTTCCTGTGCTGGGATTGTCAGGCGCAAGGTGGCCACTGATGTAGTCATTTTAAAGGGAACTAGACTAAGTGGATCCTTTGGGCCCAAACCTCTCCTGCACTAGTGCAGCACCCTCTCCTCCCCCTCCCCCTCCTCTCTCCCCCCTCCCCCCTCCCTCTACCCTTCCCCCCTCCCTCCCCCTCCCCCCTCCCACCTCCCCTCCCCTCACACTCCCCCCTCCCTTTCCCCCCTCGACCCCCCTCCCCTTCCCCTCCCCCTGCCCCCTCCATCCTCTGCCCTCACTCCTTCCCCCCTCCCTCCCCCTCCCTCCACCCCCTCCCCATCCCCCCACCCTTCCCCTCCCCCCCACTCCATCCCCCTCAACCCCCCCTTATCCTCCCTCCCTCTCTCCCTCCCTCCCTCCCTCCCTCCCTCCCTCCCTCCCTCCCTCCCTCCCTCCCTCCCTAGGAGATAGATTTAAACTTTAAAATGTGAATAACTTTTATAATATAACACCGATTTCAATGAAGCTTCTTCCATTAGCACCAAAGGGACGACGGTGAGTAAGGTGGGCCTAAAATTGCCGCGCTATCATGTACAGTTTTGGCTACAGTTCAGGAACAAACAAACAAACAAGAGTTTTAGTTTATAGATTAAATGCTCAAGAGAGTCAAGAGTCAAGAGTGTTGGTAGACAGCAGAGCCTGGTGGTTGATTAGACAAAGAGCTCCGTACAGTCGGACAAATAAACCTCCCCTGAATTCAAAGTAAGCGAGTGTTTCAGTTTTAAGTGAGTACAATGTGAGTGGGGAGTCAAAACAAAGAGCAGAAAGATGCAAGAAAAGCAAGAAACAGAAGGACAGGCTCGAAGCGACACAAACGAAGACAAATCAAACCAGTTGGCGGAGACGATGCAACAGAGGCCCTTCATGAGAGATTAAAAAGCATAAGTACAAATCAGCAACTTGAGAAGAGAATTAAAAGTGGACTTCATATCATTCAAAGACAAATTCAAGCGAGATATGAGGGAAGAGCTGGCCGAATTTAAACATGAAATGAATCATCAGATGGCGACGAACACACAAGACCAAAATTAAAAAACGGAAGAGGCCGCCGCCCGAAGAGAGGAGCTGTAAACATGGAATACTGCTGCAAACAACGTACTCCAACAAACACTGAAAGGTCAGAAGATACTTGTCGACAAACTGAACAATCTGGAGTCCAGATCCCAAAGAAATAATCTGCGGATATATGGTGTGCCGGAGGGTGCAGAAGGCAGCTCAGTACCTCAGTTTGTGGAGAAACTGCTCAGAAGTGAAATGTCAATCCCTGAAACGACAGAGTTACAGATTCAACGAGCACACAGAGCCCTGGCACAGAAACCAAGCCCCAGCTCACCTCCGAGACCCATAATTGTCCACTTTCTCCAGTTTAAAGTTAAAGAGATGGTTCTCAAACAGGCATGGCAAAAGAAGATTCAACTTGGAGAACGAAAGCTGTCTTTTGACCACGACTATACTACTGCTGTAGTACAACAACGTAAAGCATACAAACATGTTAAAAGCATCCTAAAAGAGGAAGGAATCCGCTTTCAGACCCCATTCACCAAGATACGTATTCACTGGGGCAGCGGACCCCAACCCTACAACAACGCAAGGGAAGCCGTGCGAGAGCTACAACGGAGAGGCTACAAAGTGGAAGAGCCGCGGGGAGACACGGACACGTCGCCGCTGCTTGAACAACTCCACCAAACGGCGCCGTGGCAGCTCGCCGGGGACACGGAGAATCAGAGACAGACAGACGGGCATGGGAGCACCTCCAAGAATTCCAACCAAAGAGTCATGCTTGAACTGAGATATGATTATGAAGGTACGCATAGACATGGATAATACAGTGGTCTCCGCCACAATATGGTAGATACTGAGTTCTTATGGAATCCTAGGTTTACAAATAAGTGCATGGATATGCATATTCATAGACAAATCCGTCTATAAGCCTGGTTCTAGGAATATCACCAAGCATCACAGACCTCATGTGAGTGTAATTAATGTTGATTTAATACAACTTTCTGCACTAGATAAATCGGACTGTTAGGGAGATTAGCGAAATATATTGAGCTAGAATGAGTGGAGGAATCCATAGAGGGTTATTCCCCTTATCCAGGAGAGGGCCCTTTCTTAGTGTTAGGCTTCCCCCCTCAATTCACAAAGAGATTCGGGATCTATGGTGTAGAGAGGTACCCTTTTCTGGAAGTCCATCTATGTTTTGATGTTCTGTTTTGTTTTGCCAGGCAAAACACCTTTGTTTGTTGATCTGTTCCGGTTTGTTGTTCAGAATGGTTCTGGTGTTGAGTTGAGGGGATACAGTGAAATCAATCATACTAAGTATAATGATGCAATGTCAAGGACTTAAGCTGATGTCTTTAAATGTTAATGGTTTGGGTAATCCAATTAAGAGGGCCAAAGTCATGACTAAATTGAAAAAAGAGAAGATGCATATTACTTTTTTACAAGAAACCCATTTATCATGACAAGAGCACGAGAAGCTGAAAAGATTTGGATATAAAAACACATACTATTTATAGCTCACATACTTGTAGTCATAAAAGAGGAGCGGCAATCTTGATATCAAACTCAGTTAAATTAGACAAAGAAGGAAGGTATATCATAGTAAAGGGCAAAATTGATAATAATATCCTGACACTGGTGAATATCTATGCTGTGATAAACATTTTTCAAATCCTTATTTGATATTATTGCAATGGAAGCAGAAGGAATTTGTATATGTGGGGGGGATGTGAATGTTGTATTGAATCATAGTCTTGATACAACAAGTAAAAAGAAGAATAAGAACCAGTTCACAAAACTACTAAACACTACCTGTGAAGAAATTGGTTTTCTTGACGTCTTAGGAATTTTCACCCTCAAGAAAGAGACTATACGCATTACTCAATACTGCACTCAGTTTACCCCAGAATAGACTATTTTTTAATGCAGAAAGAAGACTGCTATAGGGTAATGGATTGTAGAATTGGCATGGCAGATGTATCAGATCATAATGCCATATACCTAACAATTCAAATGGACAGTAGAAGGAAAAACACAGAGTGGCGATTAAATGTTGGAATACTGAATGATAAAACAACTGTGAATGACATTAAATTGGAAATCAAAAGATATCTAGAGGAGAATGACAATGGGGAGGTGGACCCATCCATACTATGGGACTCATTGAAGGCTGTAATACGAGGTCGGTTAATAGCTAGGGCATCACATATCAAAAAGGCCAGAATGAAAACATATAATAAGTTGATATTAGACCTGAAGGATTTAGAACAGAAGTACAAAAATAATAAGGACCAGAGAACTTATAAACAAATAGAAGATTTGAGGGGACAAATGGATGGAATATCGGGTCAAGAGGTGGAGAAAAAAGCAAGATTTGTAAAACAGGCACATTATGAGCTAGGCCCTAAATCCACTAAATTACTTGCCCGGAGGCTACGTAAACAACAGGCTGACAACACCATACACAAAATTAAGGACCCCTGTACACAGAAATTGAAGAGTGATCCAAAAGAAATAGAACATATCTTCCAGGAATAGACAATAGACAATAGACAATAGGTGCAGGAGTAGGCCATTCAGCCCTTCGAGCCAGCACCGCCATTCAATGCGACCATGGCTGATCACTCTCAATCAGTACCCCGTTCCTGCCTTCTCCCCATACCCCCTCACTCCGCTATCCTTAAGAGCTCTATCCAGCTCTCTCTTGAAAGCATCCAACGAACTGGCCTCCACTGCCTTCTGAGGCAGAGAATTCCACACCTTCACCACTCTCTGACTGAAAAAGTTCTTCCTCATCTCCGTTCTAAATGGCCTACCCCTTATTCTTAAACTGTGGCCCCTTGTTCTGGACTCCCCCAACATTGGGAACATGTTTCCTGCCTCTAATGTGTCCAATCCCCTAATTATCTTATATGTTTCAATAAGATCCCCCCTCATCCTTCTAAATTCCAGTGTATACAAGCCCAATCGCTCCAGCCTTTCAACATACGACAGTCCCGCCATTCCGGGAATTAACCTAGTGAACCTACGCTGCACGCCCTCCATAGCAAGAATATCCTTCCTCAAATTTGGAGACCAAAACTGCACACAGTACTCCAGGTGCGGTCTCACCAGGGCCCGGTACAACTGTAGAAGGACCTCTTTGCTCCTATACTCAACTCCTCTTGTTACGAAGGCCAACATTCCTTTGGCTTTCTTCACTGCCTGCTGTACCTGCATGCTTCCTTTCATTGACTGATGCACTAGGACACCCAGATCTCGTTGAACTCCCCCTCCTCCTAACTTGACACCATTCAGATAATAATCTGCCTTTCTATTCTTACTTCCAAAGTGAATAACCTCACACTTATCTACATTAAACTGCATCTGCCATGTATCCGCCCACTCACACAACCTGTCCAAGTCACCCTGCAGCCTTATTGCATCTTCCTCACAATTCACACTACCCCCCAGCTTAGTATCATCTGCAAATTTGCTAATGGTACTTTTAATCCCTTCGTCTAAGTCATTAATGTATATCGTAAATAGCTGGGGTCCCAGCACCGAACCTTGCGGTACCCCACTGGTCACTGCCTGCCATTCCGAAAGGGATCCATTTATCCCCACTCTTTGCTTTATAAAGAATTATATACACAAACCTCTACAGTAGATGGGGAATCAATGAGGACTTTTTAAAGTCCAATAGAACTGCCCTCTATTGGAGAGACACAAAATAAAACAATCACAGCAGAAATATCACTGGAGGAGATAGAGAAGACAATTGGTAGGATGAATACAAACAAGGCCCCAGGCAGCGACGGGTTCCCTATAGAATGGTATAAAATATTTTGGAATGAGCTGAACCCACTTCTTCTGCGAACCTTTAATTGGATCATCAAAGAAGGCAAGACACCTCCATCATGGAAAGAGGCAAATATAACATTAATCCCCAAAGAGAACAAAGACAAGGAAAATTGTACCAACTACAGACCGATATCAATTCTAAATGTGGACTATAAAATATATTCTTCAATTATCTCCAAACGATTTGAAATCTATCTCCTAGGGAGGGAGGGGGGAGGAGGGAGGGGGGAGGAGGGAGGGGGGAGGAGGAAGGGGAGGAGGGTGAGGGGAAGGAGGATAAGGGGGGTTGAGGGGGATGGAGTGGGGGCGGGGAAGGGGAGAGGGGAAGGGGGGGAGGGGGAGGGGGGTGGAGGGAGGGGGAGGAGGAGGGAGGGTGGAGGGAGAGGGAGGAGAGATGGAGGGGGAGGGGGGAGAGGGGAGGGGGGAGAGTGGAGGGGGGAGGAGGAGAGGAGGGGAGGGGAGGGTGCTGCACCAATGCAGGTTTGGGCCCAATGGGTCCACTTGGTCTAGTATGACAATAAAACACTCTTGACTCTTGACTCTCTTGAGCATTTAATTCCCTTTAAAATGACACCAGCATCAGTAGCCACCTTGTGACTGACAATCCCAGCACAGGAATCCAGTGCAGAAGACATTTTGTGCAGTTGCTCCAGGGTGGAGAGCAGGCAGTACAGTTGGACTGGAGAAGCCGCAATTGTTCTCCTTGGAGCCATAGGTTTCTTTGGAGATTTGATGAAGGTGTACGAGATTGTGTGTATTCTACACACACACACACACACACACACACACACACACGCACACACACACACGCACACACACACACACATGCACACACACACACGCACACACACACACATGCACACACACACATACGCACACACACACACATGCACACACACACATACGCACACACAAAAAAAAACAACAACAAAAAAGGTGAACTCATTATTTGAACTCGAGAGATTCAGACTCCAGTGAGATCCCGCAATGGTTTTAATCATTGGAAGGATCAGTTCAGGCCGCTTACATGGTGACATCCAGGACAGGTTTTGTAGTTCGTAATGAAAGGCCACATCCTGACCTTGCCATTCAGTGAATCTCCTGCTAACACCAACAGAATGTTTGCAAATTGTCAAACCAATAACGTTAACCCTCGTAGTTTTATTTGATTACAAATCACAGTCTTGCAAATAGAGAAACAAAATAAAATAATCAGAAATACAACGTGTTCAGTGTAAACTGACTCATAGACAGATACAGAGTGCAGGAGTAACTCAGTAGGTCAGGCAGCATTTCTGGAGAACATGGATAGAACGTTTCGGGTCAAGATTATGATTCATATACTTTAGCCATTCTGGACTTATATTGAAATAGGAGTACAAGACCACCAGAAAACTATCAAAGGCTCTGTGTTATTTTCCACCAAGTTATTTACAACACTCTAGGTGCCATCTAAGTTTCAATTCAGATGATATCACCCTTGAAACTTGAATTAATGTATGGGCAGTTTGGGGATAATTAATATATTGAAGGAACATCCAAAAGGAACCTTTTTTCAGACCAAATGGAGATTTTGGATGTGGAAAGGATATTTCCAAGAGTGGGAGAGTCTAGGACTAGAGGTCATAGCCTCAGAATTAAAGGGCATTCTTTTAGGAAGGAGATGAGGAAAAATTTCTTCAGTCAGAGGGTGGTGAATCTGTGGAATTATTTGCCACAGAAGGCTGTGGAGGCCAAGTCAGTGGATATTTTAAAGTCAGAGATAGATAGATATTTTAATTGGTGCAGGAGTCCAAGGTTATGGGGAGAAGGCAGGAGAATGGGGCTAGGAGGGAGAGATAGATCAGCCATGATTGAATGGTAGACCTGATGAACCAAATGGCCTAATTCTACTCCTATCCCTTATGACCTTAGAACAACCTCACAAATGTATGCACATTGAGCATAGACTTTCCCTGTGCTAATTTGACATGTTTTGCATCAGTTTTATGCTCATCAGAACAGTCTCACCATTAACCAACCTCCTTAGTCTAGCTACAGAAGCCAAAACTACTTCACACCAAGGTAACGTTGTCAAGAAAAGTGATCAAATTCAAATACTGCTGAGGCAAAGACCGACTTACGATGAAACAGAGCCTTCTTCAGCACTTTGACGCCAATGAAATTCATTAAAAAGTAAAAGAAGGAATAGGTCTAATTGTTCACAGTAACTTGTCCCAAACAACGTGATAACGATGAGAGGATCATTGCAATTTTAAAGAGATTGTTTGGCCCATCAAGCTCATGCAAGCTCTCTTGAGGATCGAGCCACTCAGTCCCATTTCTCAACCCATTCCCCACTAACTTCCAAACTTTTCTTCCTCACATACATCCACATAGTTTAGTGGATGAAACAGCATGAAAACAGGTCCTTCGGCCCACACTGGCTATCGATCACCCATTTACACAAATGCTATGTTATACCACTTTTGCAACCATTCCCTACACACGAGGGGCGGTAGAGTTGCTGCCTTGCAGCGCTTGCAGTGCCAGAGACCCGGGTTCGATCCCGACTACGGGTGCTGTTTGTACGGGGTTTGCACGTTCTCACATTGACCACGTGGGTTTTCTCTGAGATCTTCAGTTTCCTCCCACACTCCAAAGAAGTACAGGTATGTAGGTAAATTGGCTTGGTGTATGTGTAAATTATCCCTAGTGTGTGTAGGATAGTGTTGATGTGCAGGGATCGCTGGTCGGTGTGGAGCCGGTGGGCCGAAGTGCCTGTTTCCGCGCTGTATCTCTAAATTAAATTAAACTACAGAGGCTAATTAACCTGCAAACCCGCAAGTCTTTGGAATGTGGAAAGAAACCTGCAAATAGTCAGCACCTGAGATCAGGATCAAGCAGACAGCAGTTCTACTCCCTGCACCACTGTGCCAATTTGGCAATACCAAGGCAGTTATCCTCACATTTTCCCATATCATGCCTCTATCAAACTTATGAACATTATCCCTTTGCAGACACAATATCCTCCACTCTACTAGATTGTCCATCTTTGTTTGGTTTTAGTTTAGAGATGCAGCGTGAATAACAGGCTCTTCGGCCCAGTGCACACTAACAATATCCACACTAGGGATCATTTACAATGTTACCGAGCAAAATAGCCTTCAAACCTGTACGTCTTTGGACTGTGGGAGAAAATCAGAGTATCCGGAGAAAGCCCACACAGGTCACGGGGAGAACGTACAAACCCCATGCAGACTGCACCCGTGGTCAGGATCAAACACGGGTCTCTGGTGCTGTAAGGCAGCAACTCAGCCGCCCACAGATCTTAGGATTTAAAAACCAGGGCAGTGAGTATGGGAGAATATTATTTTATGCACACCGGTAACCACGACATGAGTGAACGGTGTGATGTATATGTAATATAAATGCGAGTGCCCCCTTGAGGCCAAGAGCAGCAGCTGGCCAATGTGCCTTGTGACTGAGGTCAGGTGACCTTCTAGAAGTTTCCTGGTGAAGGATCAGTAATAAAATCTTCTTACAAGATGTCGGGCGTATATTCATTGTGCTAGCCACAACAACAGAGGACATTACAAACGGGTTTGCTACTTCAATTCCGTACAGATAATTTCAATAAATCAAAGACTTTCCCAAAATCTAGTTCAAGGGTGACAACGCACCACCTTGGTCCCATCAGCCACCTTTTCTGGGATCATCCAGAGGAAGTTGGTGGACTTCTTCTGGGGCAACAGAAAGCACTGGGTCTGTGCAGCGGTCCTGAGTCTCCCGATTGAGGAGGGCGGGCAGTCGCTGGTGTGCATCCGCACCCAGTTGGCGGCTCTCCGCCTCAGGACCCTGCAGAGAAACCTGTACTCGGAGCGTCCTCCCAGGTGGCACGTGCTGGCGACGCACTTTTTCCAACGGGGCCGCTGCCTTCAAGGTGGTATGCGGATCCCGATGGTGGGCGTCAGCCGTGCTGTCCTGCTGGAGATGCCCGGCTTCTACCGGGACTTGCTGAGAGTCTGGAACCTGGTTGCTGTCGACCGGGCCTCCCCTGGAGCCGGTCCCACACAACATGAGCCGCATTTCCTCGACACCCTTCATCTCCCTCCGAGACGCAGGGAGGCGTGTCCTGTACGGCTTCTCCTCCACACCTTGCACTTCCTCGCCCTGGTCCACCGTCCGGACACTAAGTAGCGGTCGGTGTTGCCCTCCAGTCGTGAGGGGGTCCCTCTACGCAGAGATTCTGCCCCTCTCCATCGGGGACCTGGGGTGGGGGCGACTGCACCAAGGAGTCCCCTGCAACCTGTTCCTCGCGCGGTTCACAGACTCGCCAGCTGCCTGCCACTGTTGCAGGCTGGAAGAGTGTGTGTACCTCGTGTACATGGAGTGTGTGAGTCTGTGTACCACGTGTACATGGAGTGTGTGAGTCTGTGTACCACGTGTACATGGAGTGTGTGAGGTTGCAGCCCCTGTTCCAATATCTAAAGGGGCTGCTCCTTGCCTTTTGGCTGCACTTCTCACCCACCATCCTCATCTCTGGACACCCTGTGCATAGGGGAGAGGGTGGGGACGACGATGTCCTGGTTGGGTTGCTCCTGGGCTTGGCCAAGCTGGCCATCCGCGACTCACGGCGCCAGGCGGAAGAGGGCTCTGCCCGAGCCAGCTGCCTGCCCCTTTTCCGGGGTTACGTCCGCGCCCGGGTGGTGTTGGAGAGGGACTACGCGCTGTCCACGGGCACCCTGGGGGATCTCCGGGACCGCTGGGCACCGCGGGGGTTGGATGCATCCTTGACTAGGATTGTAATATAGTTGTATAGTAGTGTGTTTAGTATATTTGGTTGCCTTGTATTATGACGGTGGGTTTTGTTTTGATTTATTTCGTCCTGTAAATATTATTGTAAATAATTGATTACATAATTTTGGGTTAAAAAAAAGGGTGACAACACAAAAAGAAACTGGTGAAACTCACTGGGGACTGACTAGCTGAATCAAATGCTTGTGTGTTATGATCACTATATAATTCTATCTTCATTGCAACACAATTGTCGACACCACACTTACTGCCCACAAGGGGGTGGAGTTATTTCTCAAAGGGGGATGATTGGTAAATGGCTCGAAGCCAACAGAAGAGGGAGCTGCAATATTACAGCAGGTTTGTTACAAAACAGAATTCTCATTTCAAGTCCAGCAAAGCTTTCTCTTGCTCCTGTTGGGTACAATTACCTTTGGGTAAATTTATCATAAAGGTTGATGTAGGAAGATGACGCTGGTGATGATTGTCTGGGACATGTAACTGTCTTCCAGGATGCCACAAATGTCCTGGAACAGAAAAAGTCATAATTCGAGGCAGAGCTGCAAACGATGAGAGCAGAATGATTCCCACATAGGTTATGCCATGAAGAACACGTTCCTTGTGATGGTGTGCTGTGCAAATAGGTGCGATGTTTGTGTTTATGCAATGTCTGACTGCTAGAATAAATCTGACTGTAAATATCAGTTCCAAGTTTAGTTTAGTTTAGTTTAGAGATGAATGAACGAATGGATGAATAAGTTTATTGGCCAAATATGTGCACATACAAGGAATGTGCCTTGGTGCTCCGCTCACAAATGACAACACAAACATACAGTTAACAATTAAGAATAAAGCATAAACGCATCAAAACAATAAGGATACAACATTACGGTCTAAGCATGTGGGTGAAAATAAACCGGAGCAAGAAAGAGACTACAGACTTTGAGTAGAACTATCACTCGTGGAAAAAAGCTGTTTTTATGTCTGGCTGTGGCTGCTTTGACAGTCCGGAGTTGCTTTCCAGAGGGAAGTGCCTCGAAGAGTTTTTGACCAGGGTGAGAGGGGTCAGAGATGATCTTGCCCGCTCGCTTCCTGGCCCTTGCAGTGTACAGTTCGTCAATGGGGGGAAGGTTGCAGCCAACAACCTTCTCAGCTGTGCGAACGATCCGTTGCAGCCTCCGGATGTCGTGCTTGGTGGCTGAGCCAAACCAGACCATGATGGAGAAGGTGAGGACGGACTCAATGATAGCAGTATAGAATTGGACCATCATTGCCTGTGGCAGATTGTGTTTCTTCAGTTGCCGCAGGAAGTACAGCCTCTGTTGGGCCTTTTTGACTGTGGAGTCGATGGTGGCCCCCCATTTAAGGTCCCTGGAGATGATGGTTCCAAGGAACTTAAATGACTCCACAGATGTGACTGTGGTGTTGTTGATGGTGAGTGGGGGGAGGGGAGGGGGATCTCTTCGAAAGTCTACAATTAGTTACACTGTCTTGAGAGCATTGAGCTCTCATTGAACTCTCTTGAGATACAGCCCAGAAACAGGCACTTCGGCCTACCGAGTCCGCACCGATCAGCAACTCCAGTACACTAGCACTATCCTGTACACCAGGGACAATTTACACTAGCGGCAATTTACAGTTTTTTTTTACCAAAGTCAATTAACCTACAAACCTGTATGTCTTTGGAGTTCGGCAGGAAACTGGAGCGCCCAGAGAAAACCCACACGGTCACGGGGAAAACATGTAAACTCCACCCAGACAGCACCCGTAGTCAGTATCAAACCCAGGTCACGAGCCCTGTAAGGCAGCAACTCTACCGCTGTGCCATCGTCCACCCTGAGTCTAACTGAGTCCATGCAATGGGATCCATTCTGTGACCAATGCACAAATCTGGTTGGGTGAATGGAACCTCCAAGTGTTTTCAGTGAGAAATTTCTGTGGTAAATGATTTTCACCCACATCACTGCACTTGGTGAAGAGCCGGTGAAGTTCACCTCTGTTTATGTACTTGGGAACCTGGCTATGCAGTGGCAATCAATCAGTGACTCTGTGCTTGTAATCATGGGTGAAACCATTTAGCCCACTCACTCTGACAACATGTACCGACAAACTCAGTCTCAGCCACCGAGTAGAATTTAAAGCCTGGAAATCGGTGCATTATAACAAATGAGAAAATAAATCATAAGTTTGGTTTCTCAGCTGGGACCGGGGCTGGTGGCATGAATGAAACTCTCTTGTGGCACGTTGAGGCTATTTGATTTAGGTTTATGTTTACATTTGTACCGAGTTACAGTGACAGGCTTTGTCTTGCATGCTACCTGATCAGATAGATAATACTATACATAAATACAATCTAGTCAAACTCAAGTACTTGAGTAAGGGGAAGATGCAGAATATAGCTCTCAGCATTGTAGTGCACCAGTTCCACACCCAAAGTCCAATGTCCACAAAGGCATAGAGGTGAATCGGAGAGTATCCTAGCTCCTGGAAGGACCTTTCAAAAGCCTGATAGTAAAGTTCCTGAGTCTACTGGTGCCCGGTTTCAAGCTTCTGTATTTTCTGCCCGGTGGGAGCAGGGAGAAGGAATGGCTGGGGTGGGACCAGCCCATGATTCCATTGTCCTGAGGCAACGTGAAGTGTGAGTGGAGACAATGGTGGGGGGTCTGGTGTGTGTGATGGGCTGGGCTACATCTACAACTCTCTGCAATGGCCACAGTGCCATGTTGCATCTTGGAAAGGGCAAGTCAGTTAATCTGCTGCCTAGTTCTCACCCCTGAGCCCTGTTATTCCACCTCTTCTCCTGTCATCAACAGTGTGAACATTAGTGGGTGGTGTTCAGTTGTCATTCTTGCTGGAACAGCAACTGAATATCTGACCACATTGAATGTTCCTCAGATGGAAGGACTGTAATTGCTTTAACCCACCAGCTTCAAGTAAAAGACTCAGAGACTCATAGAGTCATACAGCGTGGAAACAGGCCCTCGGGCCCAACTTGCCCACAATGGCAAGTATGCTCCATCTACAGTAGTCCCACCTTTCTGCATTTGACCCATATTCTATCACCTGTCCTATCCATGTACCAGTCTAAATGATTCTTAAACGTTGCGATACTACCTGCCACAACTACCTCCCCGGCAGCTCATTCCATACACCTACCACCCTTTGTGTGAAAAAGTTACCCCTCAGGTTCTTATTAAATCTTTCCCCCCTTAGCTTAAACCGATGTCCTCTGGTTCTCGATTTCCTTACTCTAAGCAAGAGATTCTGTACGTCTACCCGATCTATTCATCTTGTGATTTTGTACACCTCTGTATGATCACCTCTATAAGACTTTTCAAAAGTAAATCTAATTTCTAATGGTATGCTTATTGTTGAATCTTGGAGTGTTTGTTAACAGTTTTGGTTTGAAAGATCTACCACGATTGCTGGTTCATTTTCTCACCAAACGGACCACTCCAGGAATACAATGCTAAGGGGATGGTACTGTTCTGTGCAGGCTTCGCCTTTGCTGTATCCAACCTTGAGGGCAATGAACCTGAGCGTGGACCCTCAAGTAATCATTGATTACTCGATCAATGCAAGTAAAATGCAATGGAAGACAGACACAAAATGCTGGAGGAACTCAGCGGGTCAGGCAGCAGCGCCTCTGGAGGAAAGTAAAACCTATAGTGTTCCCCTCCCTGACTGTCAGTTTGAAGAAGGGTCTCTGTCCCTTTCCTCCAGAGATGCTGCCTGACCCGCTGAGTAGCGTGTGCCCATCGTGTCTAGCATCCGCGGTCCCTTCTTACCCCCTTGAGATACTATCGCTCGTGTTACACCCTTCTCGACCTGTATTTACTGAGTTCATGGACAACATTTCGCAATTATCGCCTTATGTAAAGTATTTATTGTTGTACACTTCCGGGATTGTGCAACGTGGGTTGTTTTGTCAGTCCGCACTGCTGATACAACAGACTCTGACAGACAGACATTGCACTGGAATTGTTCGGCTCAGGGGACCAGCGTCAGTTCACACAGGGAGGGGTTGGTCAGTTGTACAAGCAATATCGACAGTCTGGCTGCGAACACCGAGCAGGAACACAACAGGGTGTGATTGATCCGTGTTGAAATCTGCAGCTGTGCAACTTGACCAGTGAGAAGCTGCAACCCATTGTAACCTGTAACATTCACCTCCCAACATGGACCTCACTGCAGTGGGCAGCAACCTCGTTAGATGTGTCCGCACGGGAGAGGTAATTGGGAGCCGCAGATGTAGGAAACCTTGAACCAAAATTGGTGCCCGAGTTATCCAGGCAGCATCTCTGGGGAACGTGCAGGGGCGACGTTTGTGGCCGAGCCCCTTCAGACTGAATGTCGTGGTGTGGGGGGTGAGAGGGGGATGGAAGCGAGGTGGGGTGGGACACATGGAGCAGACAGAATGGGTGGGAAGGAACTGCAGGTGCTGGTTTAAACCGAAGGTAGACACAAAAAGCTGGAGTAACTCAGCGGGACAGGCAGCATCTCTGGAGAGAAGGAATGGGTGATGTTTCAGGTGGAGACCCTTCTTCAGACTGAGAGTCAGGGGAAAGGGAAAGGAGGGGTATATCTTCAGAATGGGTGGATACAGGTGAGGGAGGTTGAATGGCAAAGTCCAGATATGAAAAGGAGACAATAGGGTGTGAGATAAGGAGAGAAGAGACTTGAGTTGTGAGGCCAGAGGAAAGGATTTGGGTGGAAAGCGATGAGGGGAAGGGAAAGAGGGGTGGGACAGTGTTAGAAATGGGTGCACATCCAGATGTGGCCCAGGGAAGAGAAGGGAGAGAAAAAGAGGGAGCACAGGTGGGGTTTAGTGACATAACACTGGAGAACTCACTGATCATACCGTTGGGTTGTAAGATGCCCAAGCGGACTATGAAGCACTGCTCCTGCAAATCATTGGTTTCTTTCTAATTGGGGGTAATTGGTTTTGCGTTTTTGAAGTAATAGGTTAAGTGAAAGAAATGAATACAAAGTAGAAGAGCTGGGATAATTTCAGATTAACTATATTTGTTCATGAGGAGTAAATTGTACTGTAAACCGGTCATGGTGAGTGGTGTTCTTAATCCAGTGACAGAAACTGAAGGGCTCTCTTATGCTCATATTTCGGTCATGGTGGGAAGGAGGGAGGTCATCAAATATCATCTTAGTTAAAAATCGAATCTGATTGTGTAAAGCGGGTTCTGTTTGTTAATCTGTCAGGGCCAGGGTTACGGGTAATGTGGACGGGTCACTGCAGGATTATTTGTGTAACAACGGTTATCCTACAGAATGTTTAATAACCATTTAATAACCATTTTTTAATAACCATAAGGGTTATCCTACAGAATATCAGCTGGTTGAGCCCAGATGTGAATGAGTATAAATGTACCATATAAAAATGTTTCATTGGAACAGTATAAGAGGCCAATGATAGAAAGGTCAGAGTGGGATGGAGAGTTAAAATGACAGGATGCAAAGCTTTGTGTTAGTTAGGTCATAGTCATACACTGTGGAAATAGGCCCTTCAGTCCAACTTGCTCACACCGACCAACAAGTCCCGTCTACACTAGTCCCACCTGCTTGCGTTTGGCCCATATCTCTGAACCTGTCATAGAAACATAGGCATAGAAAGTAGGTGCAGGAGTAGGCCATTCGGCCCTTCGAGCCTGCACCGCCATTCAATATGATCATGGCTGATCATCCAACTCAATATCCTGTACCTGCCTTCTCTCCATACCCCCTGATCCCTTTAGCCACAAGGGCCACATCTAACTCCCTCTTAAATATAGCCAATGAACTGGCCTCAACTACCTTCTGTGGCAGAGAATTCCACAGATTCACCACTCTCTGTGTGAAAAAATACTTTCTCATCTCGGTCCTAAAAGACTTCCCCCTTATCCTTAAACTGTGACCCCTAGTTCTGGACTTCCCCAACATCGGGAACAATCCTCCTGCATCTAGCCTGTCCAACCTCTTAAGAATTTTGTAAGTTTCTATAAGATCCCCCCTCAATCTTCTAAATTACAGCGAGTACAAGCCGAGTCTATCCAGTCTTTCTTCATATGAAAGTCCTGCCATCCCAGGAATCAATCTGGTGAACCTTCTCTGTACTCCCTCTATGGCAAGAATGTCTTTCCTCAGATTAGGAGACCAAAACTGTACACAATACTCCAGGTGTGGTCTCACCAATACCCTGTACAACTGCAGTAGAACCTCCCTGCTCCTATACTCAAATCTTTTTGCTATGAATGCTAACATACCATTCGCTTTCTTCACTGCCTGCTGCACCTGCATGCCTACTTTCAATGACTGGTGTACCACGACACACAGGTTTCGTTGCATCTCCCCTTTTCCTAACCGGCCACCATTCAGATAATATTCCTAATCGGCCACCATTCAGATAATAACAATTTTTTAATAACCATAAGGGTTACCTACAGAATATCAGCTGGTTCAGTCCAGATGTGAATGAGTATAAATGTACCATATAAAAAGGCCCTGTCCTTCCCATGTTTTTGTCAAAATGTTTGTTAAACATTGCGATAATACCTGCCTCAACTACCTCTTCCGGCAGCTCGTTCCATGCTCCCACCACCCTCTGTGTGAAAAAATTACCCCTCAGGTTCTTATTAAATCTTTCCCCCCTCTCCTTAAACCTATGTCCTCTGGTTCTTGATTCCCCAACTCTGGGCTAAGAGACACTGTGCGTCTACTCGATCTAAGAATATTTATTTCATCTTAATGACTTAATGATATCTTAGGACGTGTGGTGGCACAACGGTAGAGTTGCTGTGTTACAGCGCCAGAGAACCAGGCTCGATCCTGACTACAGTCGCTGTCTGTGCGCAGTTTGTACATTCTTCCTGTGACTGCACAGGTTTTCTCCGGGTGTTCCTTCGGGTGGTCAAGACTTTGCAGAGATTCTGTATAATCCTCCCACACTCCAAAGGAATACAGGTTTGTAGGTTAATTGGCTTCTGTAAATTGTAAATGGTCAATTATCCTTTGTGTGTAGGAGAGTGTTAGTGAACAGGGTGATTGCTGGGCAGCGCGGACTCAGTGGGTTGAAGGCCCTGTTTCCACGCTGCATCTCTAAAGTCCAAAGACTAAATGCCATCCAGTTGATATGAAGTTCATGTAATTGTTTGTGGAAGCTGCCAATTGTAGGCTCATTCCCATGGCTCTGGAGATGATGCTGCTGGTCCTCCCTTTGTGATCTGTATAATCCGTGAGATATCACCTTGAATCTCTGCAAAGTCTTGACCACCCAAAGGAAAAACACGCGTGTGTCATGGGGTAAGAATCTCTTTGTACATGTACATCCGTGTAGGTTGTGGAGCTGAGGTCCGTGTGGAAGGAGCGAGTCTCTGTGATCCTCTTCCTGAGAAGATTTGGATGTCAGGTGTGTCGCTGGACTGCGAAGGAGGTCAGCAAACTGAAGGAGGTCTTCGACCAGAACGACGTGCACTTGGTGGGGGTGGGACCTGAGGAGCTGGGAGTAAAGGAGTTCATGGACGGGCAGTATTTCAAAGGAGGTGAGTTCCAAAGAAATTGGTGCCATGAACCATAAAACACATTGTAATGTAGAGAATAGTGCGGCACACGTACAATGAGAGATCCTGTTTGCTGCAAAGTCACGGACACAGAGACTCGGACAAACACACAAAAACTAATTGTACATAAATTGCACATAAAATTCTTAATGAAAGTAAAAAGGAGAAAAGATACTGGAGGAAAAACACAATTGGCAAAAAACATCAGTCCCATCACTAATTCCTCGCAACTGATGGTCCGGTATCTCTAAACTAAACTAAACTAAACTAAACTAAACTCCTTTAACCCGGACAAAATTACGAGCATGCACTTGTAATTCACTGGGCAGCCACAGATGGCGCCGTGTGTAGTTATTCATTTACATCTATAGTTGTTGGTGGTGAACCCTCGGTTTTGTGCAATTCTGAGCGTATTTTGCTCACATTTAACCCGAGCCACGGCTTGTAAGTAAGCCCCCAAGTCACAATCATGGTGTCAAGCGTAAGCACATATAATTAACATTTCATTTTTATTTTATTTAAGTTTGTAGCAGAATATGGTGCTTTGGAGGCATGGGAGGGCTATAATTAGTAGGTCAAAGCTTTGTGTCAGTTGGGTCGTAGAGTCATAGTATGGAAACAGGCTCTTTGGCCCAACTTATCCACACTGACCAACATGTCCCATCTACACTATTCCCACCTGCCTGCATTTGGCCCATATCTCTCTAAACCTGTCTAAATGTTTGTCAAATGTTGCGATCGTACATGCCTCAGCTACCTCGACCGGCAGCTCGTTCCATACAACCACCACCATTTGTGTGAAAAGATTACCCCTCAGGTTCCTATTAAATCTTTCCTCCCTCACCTTAAACCTATATCGCCTGGTTCTTGGTTCCACTACACGATCTGTTCATCCAGTTGCTGCATTGTTGTATCATTATTATGTGACCTCTGTGGGACCGGCAAGACTCTGTAACTAAGAGTTCCGGAAAATCGGTGGTGGACCTGCCTACAGTCCTTCTACTTTGGGAGATTTGAGGATGAAATCAGTTTGTTCCAGATGGGGAATTATAGCTAAATATGGCAAACAATTCATAAAGTGCTAGACAGTGAAACTGGATATTTGAAGTGAAATTACTAATAGAGACATAATCTTTGCTCAGTGAAGCCCTGCTTTGTGAGAATGTCTTGATAATTACCTGGATATTTGGCATCCAGGATCTATTCTGACTTGTTAAGTGACAAAATTGTGCTTCGGATATAATTAATCACTTTTGAATCAGTTTCATCCACATTTCACCCTTGCACAATATCTAATCTTGTCCGGTCTTTCATTTGCAATATTGCGTAATGAAATTTAATCTCATGTTGGCGTGAAATTGAATTACCATCTTTCCACAGTTATTGATCAGGCATGTTTTATTAATGCCACACTGGAAAGAGGTCCCATCTAAACGCAAGTCCCTCTAGTTATCCTTGCATCCGGGGCAAGGAAACATTTTACCACATCAAACTGAACTCCCATTCATGAACATTCAGTCCTCCAACTCAGAAGATCAACCACACTCTGTCCTCAAGATATTCTTACACTTCCTCTTCCACACACTTGACTCCCAGTCAACCATCTCCTCCCTACCCACTAGTCCCAGTCCATGCAGCCACAATCACCGGACCAGATACCAGTCACAGTAGAACGGTGTCACAGAGGAAAAGGAACGCCAGGAAAGTGGAATGTTTTTAGAAGTGTGCTGACAAGAGTTCAGTGCATGCACGTACCTAAACAAACTATATAAAATGTTTACAAGGATGTGGCCAGGACTTGAGGGCCTGAGCTATAGGGAGAGGCTGAGCAGGCTAGGACTCTATTCCTTGAAGCGCAGGAGGATGAGGGGTGATCATACAGAGGTGTATAAAATCATTGGGTAGACGCACACAGTCTCTTGCCCAGAGTAGGAGAATTGAGAACCATAGGACATAGGTTTAAGGTGATGTGGTAAAGATTTAATCGGAACCTGATGTGTAACTTTTTCATGCAAATGGTGGTGGGTGTATGGAACGAGCTGCTGGAGGAGGTAACTGAGGCAGATGCTATCGCAATGTTTAAGAAACATTTAGATAGGTACATGGATAGGACAGATTTTGAGAGATAATAGCCAAATGCCGGCAGGTGGGACTAGTGTAGCTAGGACACGTTGGCCGGTGTGGGCCAAAGGGCTTGCTTCCCCGCTGTACAACTCTATGACTCTATGATACAGTTACCACGTACTCCAATTACAATTACCATCAAACCCCTTCAGACCTGACTGTAAACCTGCATTGAGGCGAACATTTCTCGCATTGATATTTCTTGGTTTGATACAAGGGGCAATGACTCTCCCCAATAGTAGCAATTGACATATTTTCCATCTTTGAAAACAGCTTATCACCAAGGTCACTGCCAAGTACCAAGGCTTTTAGCACCACTCAAAATCACAATATGTTTCAATGACCGTCAAAAGATATTTGGACAGGTACATTGATAGGAAAGGTTTAGAGGGATTTGGGCCAAATGCAGACAGGTGGGACTAGCATAGATGGGGCATTTTGATTTACTTTAGTTTAGAGATGCAATGTGGATACAGGCCATTTGGCCAACGGAGTCCACGCCAACCACAGTAATCCCCGCACACTAACACTGTCCCACACACATCAGGGACAATTTACAATTTACCAATCCAATTAACCTACTCCCTTGGAGTGTGGGAGGAAACCAGAGCACACGGAGAAAACGCAAACAATCACAGGGTCTGGATCGAACACGGGTGTCTGCCGTTGGAAGGCAGCAACTCTACCACTGCGCCACTGTGCCGCTACAAATAAGAACGCTTTAGAGGGATATGAACCAGATGCGGGCAGATGGGAGGATCATAGATGTGGCATTTTGGTTGGTCTAGAGAGGTTGGGCAGAATTGTCTGCTTCTGTGCTGTATGATTCTATGACAATGAGCTAGATAATGGGAAGCCTTGCAATTCCCTTGTTAGTGCTGTATTACAATGACCTCCACAATTTAAGATGTTGTGAGTTTTTTTATTAATTGGAGGAAAATTATTGGTCAGAATAATAGAATGCAGTTGTACAGGGCATTGGTGAGACCACACCTGGAGTATTGCGTACAGTTTTGGTCTCCTAATGTGAGGAAAGACATTCTTGCCATAGAGGGAGTACAGAGAAGGTTCACCAGATTGATTCCTGGGATGGCAGGACTTTCATATGAAGAAAGACTGGATAGACTCGGCTTGTACTCGCTGGAATTTAGAAGATTGAGGGGGGATCTTATAGAAACTTACAAAAATTCTTAAGGGGTTGGACAGGCTAGATGCAGGAAGATTGTTCCCGATGTTGGGGAAGTCCAGAACAAGGGGTCACAGTTTAAGGATAAGGGGGAAGTCTTTTAGGACCGAGATGAGAAAGTTTTTTTTTCACACAGAGAGTGGTGAATCTGTGGAATTCTCTGCCACAGAAGGTAGTTGAGGCCAGTTCATTGGCTATATTTAAGAGGGAGTTAGATGTGGCCCTTGTGGCTAAAGGGATCAGGGGGTATGGAGAGAAGGCAGGTACGGGATACTGAGCTGGATGATCAGCCATGATCAGATTGAATGGCGGTGCAGGCTCGAAGGGCCGAATGGCCTACTCCTGCACCTATTTTCTATGTTTCTATGTTTCTATGTAATTATTCAGATTAGAATGAGATCCTAGAAATCACAAGATCTGAAAATCAATGCAGTGGGTCATTGACATGGAGTTGGGAGAGTAGATGGTGCCATGGTTCGATGACTGGTCTCCAAGGTGGCAACCCAGGGAGTGCTGCACCCACCATTCTGGCTTTAAGACACATTGTGGGTCACTCCCAATGCTGTTTGTGGAGGTCACAGAAAAAGCGGGATTCAAGAGGTCAGATTAACAGAACAGAATGGGCGGCACGGTGGCGCAGCGGTAGAGCTACTGCCTTATATCGCCAGAGACCTGGGTTCGATCCTGACTACGGGCGCTGTCTGTACGGAATTTGTATGTGCTCCCCGTGTCCTGCGTGGGTTTTCTCCGAGATCTTCGGTTTCCCCCCGCACTCCAAAGACGTACAGGTTTGCAGGTTAATTGACTTGGTGTAAATGTAAGATTGTCCCTAGTGTGTGTACGGTGGTGTTAATGAGCGGGGATCGCTGGTCGGCATGGACTCGGTGGACCGAAGGGCCTGTTTCCATGATGTATCTCTAAACTAAACTAAACTAAACAGGATTGCTGATTTCCCTGAACAATGTCCCTGTGGTAATGTCTATAATTTATGCACCAATTAATTTTTATGAATACATACAGTCAGTGGTTGTTCTCTTCTAAGCGAGCAGAGATCTTGGTGATATCATGGGCTTATCATTGCAGGTGGCGTTTTGGTTGATCCCTCTGTGGTCTGTCGACACACAGCAGGCTTGAAGAAAGTAAATGAATTTCCTAAAGGGCAAAAGTCTGCTTCCAACATATTTATGTGCATTAAGATAGCAGAACTAAGTTGAAACTCCCACTGTCTCATTGGCGTGTCTGAACAGTTGCAATGTAACCCAGGGGTTCAACGTTTGCAGTCACCTCCCAATGACAGACCGACAATGGAGATGAGGCAAAAGATCAGCCATGAACCCATTGAAACGTGCAGTACGTCGGAGGGATATAATAGCCTCTGACAATAGACAATAGGTGCAGGAGGAGGTCATTCGGCCCTTCGAGCCAACACCGCCATTCAATGTGATCATGGCTGATCATTCTCAATCAGTACCCTGTTCCTGCCTTCTCCCCATACCCCCTGACTCCGCTATCCTTAAGAGCTCTATCTAGCTCTCTCTTGAATATCTAGCTCACCCTTGAATATCTCTGCTTGCTTCTACATTTAGTTCATCATATCATATCATATATATACAGCCGGAAACAGGCCTTTTCGGCCCTCCAAGTCCATGCCGCCCAGTGATCCCCATACATTAACACTATCCTACACCCACTAGGGACAATTTTTACATTTACCCAGTCAATTAACCTACATACCTGTACGTCTTTGGAGTGTGGGAGGAAACCGAAGATCTCGGAGAAAACCCACGCAGGTCACGGGGAGAACGTACAAACTCCTTACAGTGCAGCACCCGTAGTCAGGATCGAACCTGAGTCTCCGGCGCTGCATTCGCTGTAAAGCAGCAACTCTACCGCTGCGCTACCGTACCGCCCGTTCGGTTTAGAGATACGGCATTGAAACAGACCCTTCGGCCCACCGAGTCCGTGCCGACCATCCATCACTCGTTCCCACTGGTTCTATATTATCCCATTTTCTCGTCCACTCCCTGCACACGAAGGGCAATTTAGGCAAATTAACCCGCAAAAGCTCACATCTTTGGGATATGGGTGGAAATCAGAGCATCCTGAGAAAGCCCACGCAGTCACAGGATGAACGTGCAAACTCCACACAGACAGAGCACTCAAGGACAGGATCTCTGGCTCAGTAAGGCAGCAGCTCTACCAGCTGCACCACCGTGCCACCCTTATACTATCTCTCTCATGTTTCACACAAGCATCCACCTTCTAGCGACAGGGCGGGTGGTGATGTGGGAGCTTTGGTGGTGGGAGACCAGCTGAGACCTTTGTGCTCATCTCTTTAGAATGGGGGTCAAACTCACAATCATTTGATTTAGAAACGGCACTGAGAACATAGGGAATGGGTGTGATCCAGCCACAGCCAGGATTATGGCTGATCTTGTTCCTATCTCACTTTCCCACACGTTCCCTACATCACTGACATCCTCGTTTCAAAATCTGTTTAATTTTTAATTTGGCTATGTGTATACTAGATGACTGACAGCCCTCTGAAGAAAAGAATTCCAAAGATTTGCCTCCTTGTTCTAAAGTCCCCAGCTAGAGAAGACTGCATCCACAGCAGTTCATACGTCCGGACTTCTCAGAATCATTTCAAACATGAAACAGGATCAAGGGTAGATAGAGTGATAAAGAAGGCATAAAGAAGGCCTTCATTGGTCGGCACATTGAGTATGAGAGTCAGGAAGTCATGATGTAGCTTTATAGGGCTTTGTTTAGGTTGCTTGTGGAGTTCTGGTCATCCCAATACAGGAAGGATGTGGAAGCTTTGAAAGTCTGTAGAGGAGGTTTACCAGACCATCAAGGCCCAGTTGCCAACCATTTTAACGCGCCTTCCCATTCCCATACTGACTCCATTGCCAGTGAGGCCACGTGCAAATTGGAGGGAGAGCACCTCGTATTCTGCTTGGGTAGCTTGTACTCCAACCTCAGTCTAAAGAAGGGTCTCGACCCGAAACGTCACCCATTCCTTCTCTCCTGAGATGCTGCCTGACCTGCTGAGTTACTCCAGCATTTTGTGAATAAATACCTTCGATTTGTACCAGCATCTGCAGTTATTTTCTTATTGTACCCAAACGGTAATCATTTCTGATTTGGAGACTGACATTCTGATTCCTTCCAAGATTTGTAGGAAAATAACTGCAGATACTGGTTCAAATCGAAGGCAGACACAAAATGCTGGAGTAACAGCCAATAACTCGGGTCGAGACCCTTGCAAAACGTCACACATTCCTTCTCTCCTGAGATACTGCCTGACCCGCTGAGTTACTCCAGCATTTTGTGTCTACCTCCAATTCCTTCCAATGTGGATATGTGTCTAAAGTCCTTTTGTTCTGTCTTTACAGATCTGTATATTGATGAGAAGAAACAGTGCTATAAGGACTTGGGGTATAAAAGGTAGGTAGGAATCCGAGACACGGTGGGCATCTGGTTAACATAGCCACAACAGATTTTGTAACGATCTTCAAAGGGAACCACCTCTTCAGAGGTAATGAAAAGGAACCGCAGATGCTGGTTTGTGCCAAAGATAGATACAAAGTGCTGGAGTAACTCAGCGGGTCAGGCAGCATCTCTGGAAGACATGGATAGGTGACGATTTGTGTAAGATATTACAGCTTCCGCATGTAGATAGGAACAAGCACAGGGTTTCAGTACACGCTGTTGCCAGTGTGGGGCTTCTTTATTTCACAAAAGTACACTGTGCATGCTCGCATATTTACGAGACTATGTGAAGATATTGAATATATCACATGACACAAATTATACCATTCTAGTACTCAGTGCTTAAAGTTCCAGTTACCATTATATACACTACAATTTGGGTTCGGACTAAAGAAGGGTCCTGACCCGAAACGTCATCTCTCCATGTTCTCCAGAGCTGCTGCCTGACCCGCTGAGTTCCTCCAGCATTTTGTGTCCATCTTCCTTCAGAGATGCTTCGGTTGGGTGTCAGGGTATTGGCACGGCAGTATTTGTCAAAGGCTGGGCTCTCGATGCCCTCCAGATGCCACAATGGAGGAGTACTCCATCACTAATATCGCTGAGGAATATTTAATTCAGAGAACTCTTCTCTTTTTCTAATGAGACAGATCTTCAGCACCTCCTGAAGATTGGTGAGAGTCCAGGGGTGAATGGAGGCTTTGAAATCAGTTGCCCGGTTTGACTTTTCTATCAAAAATCTGGGATAAATTGATTGGGATTAGCAACGTTGATGGGGTGGCAAGAAGATTGATGGTAAATGGAGGATGAGGGCAAAGTTTGAACGCGATGTGCAGAGGGTGGTGAGTGTCTGGAAGGTGCTGCCTGGGGTTGTAGTTGATGCAGACGTGTTAGTAACAAAACTGTATCGGCATATGGCGATGCGAGGAATGGAGGGATATGGATTATGTGCGGGTAGATAAGTGATAAGTGATGGTCTTCACATCATGTTCGGCACAGACATTATGGGCAGAAGGACCTCTTAGTTTAGTTTAGGTTAGAGGTACAGCTCGTAAACAGGCGCTTTGGCCCAACGAGTCTGTGTCGACAACCGATCTCCACACACTAACACCATCCTACACACATTAGGGACAATTTACAATTATACCAAGCCAATTAACATACAAACCTGTACGTCTTTAGAGCGTGGGAAGAATGTGGAGATTCTGGAGAAAACGCACACAGGTCACGGGGAGAACGTACAAACTCCATACACACAGCACCCGTAGTCAGGATGGAACCCGGGACCCTGGCGCTGTAAGGTAGCGACTCTACCGCTGTGCCACCGTGCTGCCCGCCTCTGCTTGTGCTGTACTGTTCTGTCATGTTCCATGACAATGACACAGTCATTGGAGAAAGGTCAACTCCTCGGGGTCTCAGATGGGCAGTGATGAATGCAGTTGGTCTTTGGGGTTCAGGAGCTGCGAATGAGAAGTTGGGGTGCGGATTGGGTCAGTAACCTCGTGAGCTTCATGCATCTCTGCTGAGAGGGAAGGGTAAAGAGAAGGAAAAGCATCCTGGCAAACAATGCTATTGATGTTCCCTCCCAGGTACAACGCTCTGAGCCTGCTACCAGCCGTTCTGGGTCAGAAGGTGCAGCAGATTGCGAAGCAGGTGAGCTGTACTGCACTATCTGGTCTGAACCAACACTTCCTTGACTGTGGCCTGGTTTGTGAATGGGGGGTTTGAACTTTTTTTAAGGAGGAACTGCAGATGCAGGTTTGCCCCAAAGATAGGCACAATTTGCTGGAGTAACTCAGCAGGTCAGGCAACCTCTCTGGAAGAAAGGAATAGGTGACATTTTGGTATAAGAAAATAACTGCAGATGCTGGTACAAATCGAAGGTATTTATTCACAAAATGCTGGAGTAACTCAGCAGGTCAGGCAGCATCTCAGGAGAGAAGGAATGGGTGACGTTTTGGGCTTCGACCCTTCATCAGGCTGAGAGACAGAGAGGAAAACTAGATGTATGTATGATCAGTGAGAGAGAGTGTTGCAGAACTACCATCTACTGTGAAATCTCCCCCAGGTATGCTGACTTTGAAGATGTTCCCCTCTCCACAATGGGAGTTCTACAACACCCTCTCTCCCTGCTATCTTCGGGGTAAACGTCTCCTATTCCCCAGGAAGGCTGCTTGACCCGCTGAGTTACTCCAGCTTTTTGTGTCTATCTGTTTGGAATTTGATATCTGGAGTGAACATTTAGATCACAAGATGACTAAAAATCTGCTTCAATGTTATCTCTGGAGCTGCCCTCTTATCAGACACTATTGACAATCGTTGTAGAGTCTGGCCCTGTGTTTAAGATGTTTTAATGTGTGAAACCAGCCCCTTGCTGTGTTTTATGCTTTGTTGCCAGCAGAGGGAGCAATGTCTGAAAATAATTGCAAGAGTTTGGAATGATATTTTTAATTCAATTTAGTAAGTCTGCTCTCTATTTATCAAGTAACTGCAAGATATTTGTGTCTTTGCTGCATGGACCTTAGAGAAGGAGGAGGCCTCTCAAGAATGTTTCACAGGTCAGATGAGCCTCTCTTCCTTGCCTCCGACCCACTAATACAATGAAAACTCTACTCAGCTTTCAGTATTTACACTCATTGATGGATAGGTTTACAAAGTTCCACAATCTCCCATGTGAAAAGCAAGCATCCACATTTCAGTTCAAATCGCCCTGATGCATTTTTAAGCTCATCTTCCACTTCCTTCACCAGGTGATATGGAGACACCTTTAATCATTGGAAGTATCATGTTATAGTTTCTGCATTACTGGATGTATCTGACCAGGGTCTCAGCGTCCGGCCTTCTCTGAAGAAGTTGCAATCTGCAGAAACGCCTGCGTTACAATCTTCTTTTCCCCCTCAGGCAAATAAGGACGGAATCTCTGGGAATTACTCCGGTGACGTGATGCAGAATGGAGGTTTGCTAATTGTCAGCAAAGGTAAATGTGCACCTCGGAATATTCTGGAAAAGCTTATTATGTGCGGGCTGGGAGATTCCTCCCTGTGTGGATGAGGGGAGCAACTCCTTCAGATCTGAGTGATTTAACGTTTCCATTCAGAGGGATGTGCGTTCAAGCCATGCCTGATCATAGAGTCAAACAGCACAGAAACAGGCCTATCGACCCGGCTGGTCTATGCCAACCAAGATGGCCCATCTGTGCTGGTCCCATTTATACGTTTGACTGACATCCCTCTAAACCTTTCTTTTCCATGTACTTGTCCAAATCTCTTTTAAATCCTGTGAAAGTACCTGCCTCAACGATCTCATTTGACAGCTCGTTCCACATAGCCACCAACCATCGGTGTGAAATAGCTGCTCCATAGGTTTCTATTAAATATTTTCCATTTCATCTTGAACCTACATTCTCTGGTTCTTAATTCCCCTACTCCGAGTAAAAGATTGTGCATTAACCCTGTCTAATCCTCTCATGAATTTACACATCCCTTCAGCGTCCTGCGCTCTAAGGTATAAAGTCCTAGCTTGGCAAACCTCTCGCGGTAGCTCAGGCACTCGAGTCCTGGCAACATTGTCATAAATCTTCCCTGCAGCTTAGCAACATCCTTCAAATAGGAGGGTGACCAAAACGGAACATAAATAGACCAAATTCTGCCTCACCAACATCTACAACTGTAACATAACATCATAACTTCTAAACTCAATACCTTGACTGACGAAGGCCAATGTACCGAAGGCCTTCTTTACATCCTATCTACCTGTGATGCCTCTTTCAGGAAACTATATACCTGCGCTTCTAGACCCCACTGCACTACAACACTCCCCAGGGTCCTACCATTCACTGTGAAGGTCCTACCCTGGTTTGACATGCAACATCTTGCATTTATCCGCATTAAACTGACGGTGAAAGTTGCTGAATACATGCAAGTTAGTACTGTTTTTAATGAGCTTATGCTTAATAGCTGAAGAAGAGTCTTGACCCAAAACATCACTGTCCAGTTCTCTCCATGCTGCCTGACCATACTGACTTTCTCCAGCACTTCCCTGTGCACTCAGTTGTAGCTGACACGGTTTTAAAATATATTAAAATTCAAAATGTGTTTATTTTTACAAAGGGGCTTCATTAACAAGAGATTTAGATGGAATTTTAAACCATATATGTGATAAGTAAATTGGTAAGTTAATTTCAAAATTAAACGGATGTCAGCCATGTTGCTGCAATGATACTTTCTGGCCACAAGATGGCAGACTTACCCGCCTGCACACATTAAAGCCCCAACTACAGCTGAGATAATGGGCCAGGAACAGCAAGAGAAGCACGGTGGCGCAGTGGTTGAGTTTCGACCCTCCCATGCCAGAGACCCGGGTTCAATCCTGCCTACGGGTGCTGTAAGAAAATAACTGCAGATGCTGGTACAAATCGAAGGTATTTATTCACAAAATGCTGGAGTAACTCAGCAGGTCAGGCAGCATCTCAGGCAGCATCTCAGGAGAGAAGGAATGGGTGATGTTTCGGGTCGAGACCCTTCTTCAGACTGTGGGTGCTGTCTGTACACAGTTTGTACATTCTCCCCGAGACCTGCGTGGGTTTTCTCCGGGAGCTCCGGTTTCCTCCCACACACCAAAGATGTACAGATTTGTAGGTTAATTGGCTTGGTAAAATTGTAAATTGTCCCGTGTGCGTAGGATACTATTAGTGTGCAGGAATCGCTGGTCTGTGCGGACTCGGTGGGCTGAAGGGCCTGTTTCCGTGCTGTATCTCTAAACTTAACTAAACAAAGCTGCAGGAGAGGTTCAGGGATAATGGCAGGTGGCAACAATGGCACTGTGACTGAGATCGACTCATTTAAACAGTTAATTACAGCCTTCACCATCATTCTCTGAGGTGCTTTTTTCAGACTGTGTAGCATTTTTCAGTACCTGTCTTTCTATTTCTCTTTTCTCCCTAAAATCTTATTATATTGCCAAGCCACTGTTCTTCTGCTTTCACATGAGTTCATAAGTTCTCGGAGCAGAATTAGGCCATTTGGCCCGTCAAGTCTACACCGCCATTCAATCACGGCTGATCCATCCTTTCCCCCTCAACCCCTTCTCCCCATAACCCCTGACACCCTTACTAATCAACAATCTGTCAATCTTCACCTTAAAACTATTCACTGACTTGGCCTCCCCAGCCCACTGTAGCAATGAATTCCACAGATTCACCTCCGTCTGACGAAAGAGATTCCTCCTCGTCTTCTTTCTAAAGGTATATCCTTTTATTCTGAGGATATGGCCTCTGATCCTAGACTCTTATACTAGTGAAAACATCTTTCATATTTCCTTAGGACCTTGTTGTCAAATTTTGTGCAATAACAGTTTTATGAAGTGTCTTGGGTTGTTTTGCTTTGTTAAAGTTGAGGCGTGGAACATATTGTTAATGTTACTGCACTTGCTGCAATGCTGGAGCCATTCAATTCCATGTTGGGTTGCTAGTCTGGCTTGCTTGCACACTTCCACCCGGGAACATTAATCCTTATGGTTTAATGGCAAGGAAGTGTGACGTTTTGACTAGACCCATCACTGAGTTAAAGCTGGCTGCATGTTTCAGGTGGAGAGAAGGTGCTGTTTCACTTTGTGCAAGATTCTCCAGGTGACCATGTTCCATTAGATACCATCCGCCAGGCTCTGGGCATTACAGCTGAAGCTGGAGAGGTGACACTGCCCCAGGTAAGAAAACAAAATTGTTTCCAGACAGATCTTTATAGACTTGCCTTTCCCCAGATAATAAATCTTTAGATCGCAGATACACATGCATGCACACACATCTGCACACATATACATCTTCCATTTGTTGACCTGCACATGTCAACAACCACAAGAATACACTTGTGCATGGACAAATCCATATGCAGGAACAGAGACCAACTTGTACGTACTCTGAAGTATCACAAATTGACCTCATTATTTTGTGGGAAAGGTTGATAACGCGAGCCGGCTATATTGCATGAGTGAGAACTCTAACACTTTGACATCTTACTGCGCCTCTGTATCAGATGTCATTGTTGGTGAAGAGGTCGGGTGGACACAGCGCCCACTCTCACTCTGATGCTGGCTGCCATTCCATGCCTGGCTTTCACACTTTCCATTTGTCAGGTCACATGGAGTTAATTGCCACATACATAAGTACAATTATGTACAGGTACAACAAAACAGCATCACAAGCAACTAGACTCATGCACACACACACAGAACATAGAACTGTACAGCACAGGAACAGGCCCTTCAGCCCACAATGTCTGTGCCAAACAAGATGCCAGGACCAACTCTCAGCTGCCTGCACATAATCCACGTCCTTCTATTCTCTGCACATCAATGTGTCTAACCAATAGTCTTTTAAATGCCACTGTTGTATTGGGCTCCACCACTGCCCCTGACAGTTTTTCAGGAAAAAACAAAGTATATATAGATTACACATAGAATTTCTAAAAGAAAGAAGACTTTGCAAAAGCCTAATTAGGAGAAAAAAACAAGTCCATGGAAGTGCAAGAGATGGACCAGAGTGTCTGGAAGTGTTGGGATGGAAGATGGTGCTCTCGGATGGACTTGAACATTTGAGGTGGACTTGGGGAAAGATGGAGCCACTTCTTTCAAAAAGCACATGCCTGACTGCACCACAGCAGGGTGGCATTCCCCCAGTGAACCTGTTCACATGCACCACAGCAGGGCGTCATTCCCCCAGTGAACCTGTCTACATGCACCACAGCAGGGTGGCATTCCCCCAGTGAACCTGTTCACATGCACCACAGCAGGGCAGCTTTATTCCAGTGAACGTGTTCACATGCACCAAAGCAGGGCAGCATTTCCCCAGTGAACCTGTCTACATGCACCACAGCAGGGTAGCTTTATTCCAGTGAACCTGTCTACATGCACCACAGCAGGGCAGCATTCCCCCAGTGAACCTGTCTACATGCACCACAGCAGGGCAGCATTATTCCAGTGAACTTGTTCACATGCACCACAGCAGGGCAGCATTCCCCCAGTGAACCTGTCTACATGCACCACAGCAGGGCAGCATTATTCCAGTGAACTTGTTCACATGCACCACAGCAGGGCAGTATTCCCCCAGTGAACCTGTTCACATGCACCACAGCAGGGCAGCATTCCCCCAGTGAACCTGTCTACATGCACCACAGCAGGGCAGCATTCCCCCAGTGAACGTGTTTCCTTCTCCCACTCAAACTAAAGATTAATTTCTGATTGCAATGATACAATTACAGTGAAGCTAATCTATTCAAACCAATTTTATATTGTTCCATTTTATTTTATTCTCTGCTGGATTTTAATGCTGAGTATTTGTTCCGTTTGCTTCTTTCAGTGTACCGATGTTTGTACCAGTTAAAATGCTGAACCACAACAGGCCGCTGCTGTCCAATGTCCCACCGTTGCCGTGTGGGTGATACTGCAATAAATGGGGCTTTAGTGGAGCTCGTCGCATTTTTAATCTGGAAATACACAGTCCTTAAATCCATTGTTCTGGCCTGTGATTAAGTTCTTTTGGGTTTATATCACAACTGCATCATTCACAGAACGTTGCTGCTCTGCCTTCAACAGCTGTACCTGTTAACTCATGCCACACTACAGATAGTGCTGGAGTAACTCAGCAGGTCAGGCAGCGTCTCTGGAGGAAAGTGACGGGTGATGTTTCAGCTCGGGACCCTTCTTCTTCCAGTCCGGACGTTTCTTCAGACTGAGGAAGGTTCCCGACCCTGAAATGTCACCCATCCTTTTTCTCCAGAGATGCTGCCTGACCCGCTGAGTTCAGGATTCAGGAGGATTCAGGATATCTTTATTTGTCATCCAAAAAAAAAGTTTTCTGGACGAAATTTAGTCACCCACAGTCCAACAATAAGAGCAATAAAATAAGCAAATTACACAACCCCAACCAACACAAAACACAGAAACATCCATCACAGTGAGTCTCCTCCAGTCCCCTCCTCACTGTGATGGAAGGCCAGAATGTATTTTCTCTTCCCCTGCCATCTTCTCCCACGGTCAGGCTGTTGTCGTTGCCACGTTCCAGGCCGCGCCGGACGGTGAAAGGTCCGCGATCCGGGGCGGGCGAACACGCTGCCGCTGCCGGAGCTCCGGATGTCGGCATCCACGCGGCCCGAGCCTAAGGCGAGTCGCAGCCGCTCCCGCAGCCTCCGAGGACGGCCGGCTCCGCTGATGGTGAGTCCGGTCGGCTCCGCTGATGGTGAACCGGAGCCCTGGAGGCCGCCAGCTCCAGGAGTTTGGCCGATGGTAGGCCGCAGCAGGAACGGAGACCCGACCCAGAAAACAAAGGTTCGGAAGGGACAAATTTACAATTTTACAGTTTCCCCCTCCCCCCCCACACACACACATAGTACACAACCACAAAAACACGATATCACATCTACAATTAAGACCAAAAAACCCAAAAAAAACACAAAGACAAACGGACCGCAGGTAAGCCGCAGCTGCTAGGGCAGCGCCGCCATTACTCCAGCACTTTGCGCCTGTCTTTGGTATAAACCAGCATCTGCAGTTCTTTGTTTCTAAAGTCTGCTGCACTGTTGGCTGGAACCACATCATCATGAACAAGCTGCACGTATGAGATGTGCACGCTTTCAACAATTTCATAGAACATTCTTCAATGTCAGGACCCATGGATGAAGCAGTGAATTAAAGTAAGATGAAAGAAACATCTCCACTTATTAAACAACGCAAGTATTGACCAGCACAAAGCCAGGCAGTACTACTGCACATTGGATAACCATCGCAAATCATTGTCTCACAACACAGAAAAAGGGAGCTGTCTATCCAGAGAGGACAACTTGGACAGAGGTGCATTTTCCAGTTTACTGAATGATTATGAATTTAGATACTAATCAATTAGTTATAGACTTATAGTCAAGTCATGAATCAAGCATGTTTAATTGTCATATGTACCGAAACAGAACAATCGCATTCTTACTTGCAGCAGCATCACATGTTTGTAAACACTGTACTAATGTACAACAAAACAAGATCAATAACATTTTAAAAAGGCAAGAACTTCTGGAGTGACTCAGTGGGTAAGGCAGTATCTTTAGAGAACATGGGTAGGTGATCCTTCTTCAGACTGATTGTAATGGGGCCAGGGAGCTGGAAGAGGGGAGGGGCAGGACAACGCTGGTAAGTGATGGGCAGATCGATGGGATTAATCTGCAACGCCAGTATGACATGACCAGTGTCTTAATCTGACAATTCCTTTCCTGGGGGCGGTGATATTATAAGTGAATATCTATGTGTGCCACAACTCTGTCTACCAGGTAATGCAAGTGGCATTTATATAACTCCTCAACCAATCCAAGATACTTCGAAGGAGTGAAATTCACTTTTGACTTTTGAGGTACAATGTGCAAACAGGCCCTTCGGTCCACCGAGTCCGCACTGACCAGTGATAACCATGTAAACTAGCACTATCCTACACACTCGGGACAATTTACAATTTTTACCAAAGCCAATTAGTCTACAAACCTGTGTGTCTTTGGGATGTGGGAGGAAACTGGAGCACCCGAAGAAAACCCACACGGTCACAGGGAGTACGCACAAACTCCGTACAGACAGCACCCATAATCAGGATTGAACCCGGGTTCCTGGCGCTGTGAGGCAGCAACTCTACCGCCGCGCCCCCAATATCAATGGTGCAGCTGTTAGAGCTGCTACCTCACAGTCACGGTGAGGGAGGTTTAGTCCTGGGCAGCGGCTGTGTGGAGCTTGCACGTATCTCTCTCATGCCGCTGGGTTCCTCTGTGCGTTCTGCTCAACTCCCACATCCTAAAAACGCAGAGGTTGTCGGTCGTTCCTGGTGTGTGGGCAAAGAGTAGATTCTGGAGGGAGAATAACATGGGATTAACGTACAGACAATGATTGCTCAGTCAGTGCAGACTCGACGGAACATGAGGATATGATGGAGAACAAAGTTGCTAAGTTAACAATTACCTGCAGTCAGAATAATGACACAGAGACAAATTGAAACAAAGGCACAGCTATCTGTGGGGGGATAACAGAAATGACCTCAAGTTGTTAATCCCTGTGTAATTCCAGATGGGTGTTAGGTGTCTAGTCAGAAGATGGGCTACTGTTCTTTGAAATTAACTTTGCAGCTACATTGAAGACTCAGAGACGGAGTGGAATAGAGAATTAATGAGGCCGATGACCTTAGTTAACATCGTCTATCCATGTTCTCTCGAGATACTGCCTGACCCGTTGAGTTATTCCAGCACTTTGTGTTCTAGGCAAGATTCCAGTATCTGCAGTTCCTTATATCTCAACCTTAAATTTCAGTTTCCTGACACTTTCTGGTTTAATAAGATTAAATTGATGGTGGAGAAAGAACATAGAGGAAACAAGATTTCCAGATAAATGGATGGGTAATCAAGGGGAATGTGGAATGAGAATTATGAAGGAGTCAGTGGGCATATGGGAGGTATCTGTAAACAAGGAACCACCCCAAGTGTGCACTCATTCAAAGAGGGATACTCCAAAGATAAAGACAGCTATGTCCTTTATTGTCTTTAGGATATAGGCAGATAATCTATATCATAGAGTCTTAATGCATGGAAACAGGCTCTTTAGCCCAACTTGCCCACACTGGCCAACATATCCTATCTGCACTAGTCCAATCTGTCTGTGTTTGGCCCATATCCCTCTAAACCTATCTTATCCATGTATTTGTCTAATGTTATGTTGCGATAGTACCTGCCTCAACTCCTCCAGCTCATTCTATACACCCACCACACTTTGTGTGAAAAAGTTACCCCTCAGATTCTTACTAAATCTTTCCCCCCCTCACCTTAAACCTATGTCCTCTGGTTCTCGATTCCCCTACTCTGGACAAGAGACCCAATCTATTCCTCTCATGATTTTGTACACTGCTGTATAATGCCCCCTCATCCTCCTGCTCTACAAGGAATAGCGTCCTAGCCTGCTCAACCTCTCCCTGTAGCTCAGGCCCTGGAGTCCTGGCAATGTCCTCGTAAATCTTCACTGCACCCTTTCAAGCTTGACAACATCTTTCCTATGAAGCGAGCCAGCACCACCATTCATAGTGATCATGAACTGAACACAATGCTCTAAATCACAATGCACCAACGTCTTACACAGCTGCAACATTCTGTGTAAGTTGTTACCACATCAAGTGTGAGGGTGGGGGTCACACTTCCTTTGTCCTGCCCTCCCTGACATCAGTCTGAAGAAGGGTCTCGACCCGAAACGTCACCCATTCCTTCTCTCCCAAGATGCTGCCTGACCTGCTGAGTTACTCCAACACTTTATGAATAAATACCTTCGATTTGTACCAGCATCTGCAGTTATTTTCTTATATTATATCAAGTGTGAGGGTGGTCATCCATCCAACTGTTTTGTTGGCAAGTGCCAGCATGGATTTGGAAGGTTAGATCGTGGCTGATTACTTGACTTTTCAAAAATGTTTTGACCAAGTTCCACATGAAAGGTTTATAAAAGCTGCAGCTGTTCCAGCTAAACTTTGAGAATGGATAAATATTGGCAATAATGGAAGAAAATAATGTGCTTTGTTCAAAATGTTATGTCATTAGATGGAATGGGTGTGTCAGGGCCTGGTGTCAGAGTTAAGTAACAAATCTGGATTCATGGCCTTGTTTGTGCTGGTGAAGTTTTATCCTCGATGATAAGCTGCTGAAAGATAAATACACTGGAGAAAAATACAAGCCACAGGAAGCTCGCACTGCAGACTGCTTAACAACCAGAAGTCGCTGCCTTGCTAAAGACCACCAGGTCCTGACCAGAAATATTGGCATATTTGATTTTACTCAGTATTTTCAAAATGCTGCACATTGTGATGTTGGAGGGATGTGTTTCATTTCAACTATTTCACTCACTAGTGATGCAAGCTGTTGAGAGTGAGGTGTTTGGACCATGTACTTAAGGAATCAAAATGGACTACAACATGGAAAACAGGCCCTTCAGCCCATTGAGTCCATGTTGGCCATCAGCCATTCTTTAACACTGACTCTACATTAATTTCATTTTGTATTCTTCCCACTTTCTTATACAATACAATACAATACAATATATCTTTATTATCATTGTACAGGGGTACAACGAGATTGGGAATGCGCCTCCCATACGATGCAATAAATCAATTATCTAGTCAGTATTAATTTAAACAACCCAATTAAACAAATTAAAACAGTTTTAAAACAGAATAAAGTGCAAGTAGATCTGTGCCGGATCACTGTGCGATGTGACCATCCGGCTCAGCAGGACCGGTTCATGGCAGCTATGGCCCTGGGGATGAAGCTGTTCCTGAGTCTGGAGGTGCGGACGTTGAAAGCCTTGTATCGTCTGCCCAATGGTAGAAGTTCGAACAGACTGTTGCAGGGGTGTGAAGAGTCTTTGTGAATGCTGGTGGCTTTTGTGAGGCATTGTGTGTTGTAGATGCCCTCCAAGGCTGGTAGCTGTGTTCCGATGGTACTCTGAGCTCTGCGGACTACCCGCTGAAGAGCTTTCCTCTCTGCCTCCGTGCAGCTGAGATACCACACAGGGATGCTATGTGTTAGGATGCACTCCTATCAAGGAACCCACAGATTCTACCACTTATCTGCACACAGGGAACACAACTTACAGTGGCTAATTAACCTACCAACTTGCATGTCTTTGGGATGTGGGAGAAGTTTAGTTTAGTTTAGAGACGCAGCGCAGAAACAGGCCTTTCGGCCCATCGAGTCCGCCCTGACCAGCGATCCCCACTCACATCCTACACATGGAGAACTCACGGGAAACCTGGGCCGTCACAAGGGGGATGTGAAAACTCATCATCCTCAACACCAGAGGTTAACATTGAACCTGCATCTGTGGTGCTGTGAGGCAGCAACTCTACCTGCTACACCACAGCACTGCCCGGAAGCTGCATATTCCTAGTACACCTTTTCCATTTTCAAATGTTGGTGTCCCATCACAGACTATGGAAAGACGACCATCTTACTGATGTTACTGCATATCCAGAATAATTTGTTCCCTCGAGCAATTTGCTCTCATTATGCCTTGTGTGGAAGTATTCTAGAAACATCGACATAGACATAGAAAATAGGTGCAGGAGGAGGTCATTTGGCCCTTCGAGCCAGCACCGCCATTCATAGTGATCATGGCTGATCATCTACAATCAGTAACATGTGCCTGCCTTCTCCCCATATCCCTTGATTCCACTAGCCCCTAGAGCTCTATCTAACATTCTATTCTTGAGCACTTCCCACAAAAAGGTTATTTGATGCCAAGGTCAAACTATTCCCCAAACCTCACAATTTTTACTCCTTTAAGTTTCTCCTTAAAGTCTGTCAATGAAATCACCTCCTTAATATCTCCTTTTGTGATTTCATATTGAATTTTATTCATTTACAAACTGGTGAAGGGCCTCCACCATTACCAGGGCCAAGCCTCACACAAACTGGAGGAACAGCATCTCATATTCCACTTGGGTAGTTTACAACCCAACAGTATGAACATTGAATTCTCTAATTTTAGGCAACCCCTACAATCCCACCCTCCCTTTGCTTTCTCCCCCACCCCCCTCCCACCCCTACCCCTTCCCCCCCACCTCTCCTGTACCCAGCTGGTTCCCAATTATATATCTCTTCCAACTCCTTCACAATTCACCACTCTTTAATCCTTTTGACTCATATATTCAGTTTTAATTTCTGTACAACTCCCACTGGTGATTTACCACCTTTACTATTTCTTATTTCCACTTAAACGTCTTGAGTTAATATCACTCCCCGTCAGAACATATATAGTGCTGGAGTGGGTCAGACAGCATCTCTGGAGGACATGGATGGGCAGTACTTTGGGTCGGGAGATGCTTCCTGGCCCGTTGAGTTAGTCCAACACCGTGTGTTCAATGCATGGTTCCCACATCCGCAGTTTCATGCGTCTACATCATTCTTGTCACGTCAGCAATCTCATCCTTTAAAAACGGACCCATCCATTTCTTTTTCCTTTCTGCCTATCTTTCTAAAATGTCAAACAGCCCAGAATAATTGTTTGGGAAGGAACTGCAGATGCTGGTTTACATAGACACAAACGACTCTCAGCCCGAAGAAGGTTTTCGACCCGAAACGTGACCTATTCCTTTTCTTCAGAGATGCTGCCTGAGTTACTCCAGCATTTTGTATCTATCTTCTGAATAATTGTTTTCCGAGCTTGGTCACCAATCATGTCTCTGTGAAGACCGTCTGATCAAAGCCATTTTTTCTATTTGTGCCATCAATTCATCCATCTTGTTCCAAATGCTGCATGCATTCAGATAAAGAGCTATAATTTAATGAATTACAGTATACTCTGATTCTATTTGCAATTGACCCCTGTTTGTTTGCCCTTCCAGACACACTCTGGTTAATGTTAAACTGTGCCCTGCATCATTGCCTTCACCTTACAGCCCTCCCCCTCCCCACCCCCCCCCCCCCCACCCCCCCCCTTTCACCTGTACCTTGATGTTTTAGTTAAACTTAGTTTTTCTCCAAAACAAAACTTTACTATAAACCAATTCTCCAATTTCCCAGTTCTGTCAAAGGGTGTTCATTCTGAAAAGTGAACTCTGCTTCTCTCTTTACAGATGCTGTCTGATGCGCTGATGCCTGTATTTTCCATCTTTTCATGTTCGTAAGTGATTGGAGCAGAATTAGGCTATTCGGCCCATCGAGTCTACTCCCGCCATTCAATCTTGGCTGATCTATTGTCCCTTCTCAACCCCATTCTCCTTCCTTCTCCCCATAACCCCCGACACCAGTACTAGTCAAGAATCTGTCAATCTCCGCCTTACAAATATCCAAAGACTTTAGCTCTGCATATGTGGGGAGTGGTGGGGGGGGTGGGGGGGTGGGGGAAACCTTTTTTTCTAATCTCCTCCTCAACGGAGATGCGACCTTTTTCCGTGTCGTATCTCCGTTCGCGCTACAGCCTAACACCTTGGAGTTGGCGGCCTCCAGCTGGGATCGACCATGAAGACTCCGGTCGCAGGGCCTGGATATACCATCTCAGAGGTTTCGGCCGTGGGCCCTGCAGACTGCAACATCGGGAGCTCGCAGGTCCCTGGCTGGCGACCGGCTTTCGGGAGCTCCAGTCGTAGCAGCTTTGACCGCCCCAAAGAGCGAGGTTTGATCGACCCGCTTGCAGGACCTTCATCACCCTGTGTGGCTCAGCCGCGGCACTTTCCATCGCCCGGTGGGGGCTTAGGACCTTCACCGGCCTGCTCGGCTCGGCCCTGGGACTTTCCATCGCCCGGCGGGGGCTTCAAAAGTCAGGAGCCTCGATCGCCTCGAGGCAGCAGTTTGACTACCTGACCACGGGAGAAGAATGAGGAGAATTTAAGACTTTGCCTTCCATCACAGTGAGGGTGTGCCTGGAACAATCACTGTGATGGTTGTTTGTGTTAAATTGTAATTGTGTGTCTTGTGTTCTTTATTGTTTACTGCCGGACCCTGACGTGAGAGGACGCTGGCGCTGTTTGTTCGCCGCTTCTCCGTCAGGACAAAGCTTGTGTTTGTTTGTTTGTTTTTATGTCTTGTTTGCTTTGTAAAGCGTCTTTGAGTATCTTGAAAAGCGCTATATAAAATAAATGTATTATTATTATTATTATTATTATTTGTGGCAATGAATTCCACAGATTCACCAGCCTCTGGCTAAAGAAATTCCTTCTCGTCTCCTTTCCAAAGGTACGTCCTTATATTCTGAGGCCTCCGGTCCGAGACTCTTCCATTAGTGGAAACATCCTCTCCACATCCTCTCCACATCCTCTCCACATCCTCTCCACATCCTCTCCACATCCTCTCCACATCCTCTCCACATCCTCTCCACATCCTCTCCACATCCTCTCCACATCCTCTCCACATCCTCTCCACATCCTCTCCACTCTATCCAGGCCTTTCACGATTTGCTTTCCCTCTTTTGATTCCACTTTTATCTACCGATCTACCTGTCAGATTAGATTAAATCCTAGCCAACAGCACCAGCAGATCCCTTTGTGAGGATATGGCTGCTCCACCACTTTAAAAATAATCAGTGTTGTGAAATCTATATGAACAGTGCACCGTGAAAGTATTTATAAAATGTCACAGCAAAGTATTCCAGGTGGAAGGCAGTCTATTCTACAGCATGTGATCACCGCAGCCAAAACCAAATGTCACTTCCCTTCAATTGATCTGTAATTTTCACCATCAATTGTTTTTTACTGCTTAGTTTACGCTACCAAATTTGGTTTAGATGTTGGCTCTGCGATGTCCAGCAAGTTTTTCGCTGAGTCTGTAGGAAGGAACTGCAGATGCTGGTTTACACCAAAGATGGACACAAAATGCTGGAGTCACTCAGCGTGATAGGCAGCTTCTCTGGCCCCTTTCCTTCTCTCCAGAGATGCTGCCTGGCCCACTGAGTTGCTCCAGCTTTTTGTGTCTAGTTTGAGTACTCTTCTCTACCTGCCCCATCCCACCCTTCTATTCCCCAGGCCATGGCTGGATCTATCCCAGATGGCCCTCTCTCCCCACCACCCTGGCGCACACAAAGCCTCGCTCGGCTCCTCCTGAAGTCACATTGGGAGCCCGCTGGATAACATTGGGAGAAAAATCATAAAAGATTATGAAAAGTGCTCTAAAGTTAAAAGGGAGTGGTTTTGAAGTCAAAACAAATTGATAAAGATTTCCTAAAGTGCAGAAGAAAAGTGGGAATAAATAGGGCCACAGAAAACATTTTCCTCTTGGACGCTGTGATTGCTCGACAGGGTTTACATAAGACAAGGAGCGCGAATAGGAAATCCAGCTGTTCAGGAAACTATCCTGACTGGTTGCATCATGGGCTCCGACACCTCCTTTAATCTGGACAAAATTATGAGCGTGCACTTGAAATTCAGAGGGCGGCCACAGATGGCGCTGTGTGTCTCTCTTTCCAGCATGTCCCTCCATCCTGGAAAGAGTTATTTGTTTACATCTGCAGTTGGTGGAGACCCCTCAGTTTTGTGCAATTCCTGGTTTATTTTGTCCAAGTGACTGCGGTGGTGTCAAGTGCAAGCACGTTACAATTACATTGAATATTGGTTTTATTTATGTTTCTAGCAGTCCATGGTGCTTTGGATCGTGGGAGGGGAATAATTAGTGGGTCAGAGGTGTATTGTAACATTATTAACAACCTCAAAGGTATTTATTTCACAAAATGCTGGAGTAACTCAGCGGGTCAGGCAGCATCTGAGGAGAGAAGGAACGGGTGACGTTTCGGGTCGAGACACTTCTTCAGAAATGTCAGAAATTCAGAAATTTGTGAAATAAATACCTTCGATTTGTACCGGCATCTGCAGTTATTTTCTTACACTTATTAATGACCTCTATTGATCGGCAAAATGGGCAATCCGGCAAGGCCCTGGAAGCAAGGGCTCTGGAAAATTAGTGGTGGACCCGTACAGCAGCTCCTACATGGCTGCCTGCAGTGTATACATTATGTATCATTTTCTGTGGAAAGGTTTTCATGGCACCTACTAGTGCAGATGGAAATAAACACGATTCGACTTGGCTTCAGTTCCAGTCTTGATTTGGCTCCTCACTCGTTACTTTGCCTCTTCTGATGTTGTTTCTGATCTCCAGTCCAGTGTGAAGTAACAACACAAGTCTCCTATCTCTGCCTTATTTAGATTTACAATACCATTGAGATTGGGCCAGTGGTTGACTCATTCTGGCAGCAGGTGCCACTTTTGTGTAAGTAATGTGCGCTGTACTGATGGAAAGGCTTGCATCCACAGCTCATCCATCCCTTGCTACAATGGGATACGCAGACAGCTGAGGGGCCAGTGAAGGAACCATCTCAAAACAAATGAGTTCATAACCGAGTTACAAATTGTGTTGCTGCCAAATCATTCCCACTGAGTTTAAACCCTACCCAGACACTGGAGGGATGGCAGAGGGAGGAGCAGGGAATGAGGAGGGGGAGTCATCAGGACCCCACCTCCATAAAATATAACAACCATCTGTAACAGTCATAAAGAATTTATTTGGAAATACTGACAGAACAGGAATATATTAAAATCAAACACAACTCACCAAGATTAAATAGACCATTAAAAGATGATTTCTCAAATGATTGTTTTTTTTGGATACAAACAATATAATATAAATCATTAATACATGATTAAATATATTAAAAATAAGGTGCAGCTTGAAAAAGATTTCATACTTGGACTAAAGCACATTGAACCAAATGCTATCAAAAAACGTCTTCAAATACCACTTTTTGAAGGTTTATTCTGTACAGCAACACTGGGGAACTATTTTTTTAAAGAAATATCATCGCAAAAATCTCACATTGTTTCACACAATACACCTGAGCTATGAGTGCGTTGGGAAATAGAAGCTGAAACGGGTTTCAAGCAACTAGGACACTTCATTGTAACAAGTTTTAGCCTTGGCATGCAGGAATTTTAAAAATCATTAAGCACTGCTTATGAGACAGACTCTACCAGTGTAACAATAGGCCCAGTTAATCTTAATGTACCTTCCACTAAAAAAACTGGCCACCTCTCCTTGAACCATCTCACGAGCTGGCAATTTGCACAGACTCCTGGAACTACAAAATGGTTTCACTTTAAATAAGGAATTCTATGCTGACTAAAGCACCTTGATGTTATTACTGAATGTAAGTAACAGGTAACAGTCGTGTTAAGGTATAAAACTGTGATTGTTTGCAGGATGTGTTTAACCAGCCCACAACCATTCTTTGGTCTGCACATACCCACAACAACAGCGAACAAGAGCAACAACCTTGGCACTGACTAATTGGAGAAGGGTTATTAGGCACATCTATTGGCTTCAGCCACCTTCAGAGCTCAGCGACAGGTTTTCGAAGGTGTGTGCTAGCTGCTCTTTGGTTACCACACACGGCACCTCTTGGCTGGGTACATCACTTCCCCACTTGAACACTGAAAGGCCTCGGCAAAAGCTTCAAAGTTTTGGAGGGAACCAATGACTCTGTGGAGAGGAGGGAACAAAAAGAACAAAACTGCATTTACAGGGTTAAGGAAAAGACACAAAGCATCGTCCTCTACGATAATCCTCAACGGGGTGCTCCGCAGGGCTGCGTTCTCTGCCCCTTCTTTGCTCCTTGTACGCCCACGACAGTGCTGCCATGTACAAATCTAATTCAATTTACAAATTCACAGACGACACCACCATTGTGGGCCGGATATCAAATATATAATGATGAGACGGAGCACAGGAAGGAGATTGAGAACCTCGTGACCTGGTGTCGAGACAACAACCTTTCTCTCAATGTCAGGAGGACAAAGGAGATAATGATCGGCTTCAGGATGCAAGGCAGGACAGATACCCCAGTTTGCATTCATGGTGCCAAAGTAGAGGTGGTTGAAAACTTCAAATTCCTTGGAATCAATATCACCAACAACTTCTCCTGGACCGCACATATTGAAACAACGACCAAGAAAGCGCACCAATGCCTCAACTTCCTTAAAAGGCTGCGGAGGTTCAGCATGTCCCCAACAACTCTCACCAACTTCTACAGGTGCACCATAGAGAGCATTTTATCAGGATGCCTCACGGCTTGGTTTGGGAACAGCTCCATCCAAGACCGCAAGGCAAAAGGTATAGAAGTGTGAAAACGCACACCTCCAAATTCAGGGACAGTTTCTTCCCAGCTGTTATCAGGCAACTGAACCATCCTAGCACAACCAGAGAGCAGTGCTGAACTACCATCTACCTTATTGGTGACCCGCGGACTATCCTTGATCGGACTTTGCTGGCTTTACCTCATGTTCCCTTCCTGAGTGCTGGGAAACATGTGGAAGATCGTGCTTGTTGGTGGCCTCCTGTGGCTGCATAGCTACTGCCACTGTGGGAGAGTCCATTAAGGGGATCACCTGCCCACAGCTCCACAGAGCAGACGTCCTCCTCCCATGGATTAACTTTTAATACAAACTATTTTAGTGATGTTGGGTCGGGAATAAATGTCGGTCATGTATCAAATCACGAGCAGAATAGACAGTACACTGTTTACTGTTTACACTGTAAATGGCTCGATTGTAATCGTGTATTGTCTTTACGCTGACTGGTTAGCACGCAACAATAGCTTTTCACTGTACCTCGGTACACGTGACAATAAACTAAACTGAGACATAGTGAATGCATCAAGGATCCCAACCATCCTTGCCCTCTCCTCCCTGCTACAGACAGTCGGGAGGTACAGAGTCCTGAGGTCCCAAACAACCAGGTTTAGCAGCAGCTACTTTCATACAACTACCATGTTCATGAACACAACCTCAGCCTAATCCTACCTCAGCTACGGACTGCTGCAGACCAGTCTTGCATCACCATGCCTTGATTTCTAAATGTGTATTTTCACACTAATGTCATAGTTTTCTTTCTGCGGTCTTTTTCTTTTAACTACCTTGTAGACTTTGGGTGCTAAGCAGGAAAGTAACTGCAGACGCTGGTACAAATCGAAGGTGTCACAAAAAGCTGGAATGACTCAGCGGGTCAGGCAGCATCTCAGGAGAGAAGGAATGGGTGACTTTCTGGGTCGAGACCCTTCTTCAGACCCACGGGTGCTATGCATGTATAATTTATGTTTTGTGTGTCATCTGACTATTTTACCCAGAGTCGGGAATCAAGAATCCAAGCGGCAAAATATGTAGGTGTTTCCGGTGATGGAGACGGTGAAATCTAGAAACGGTAGGGAGATGTCAGAGATGATCCAAGTTAATTTGGGAGCAGGATGGAAATTAGTGGTGGAGTTGATGAAGTCGGTGCTCTAACTTCAGATAACCTTTGCTTTCCCTCTCTATCCCCTCACCCTTCCCAGTTCTCCCGCCAGTCTTACTGCATTCTATCTCTGTCCCGCCCCCTCCCCTGACATCAGTCTGAAGAAGGTATTTACTCACAAAATGCTGGAGTAACTCAGCAGGTCAGGCAGCATCTCAGGAGAGAAGGAATGGGTGACGTTTCGGGTCGAGACCCTTCTTCAGACTGATGTCAGGAGGGCGGGACAAAGGAAGGATATAGGTGGAGACAGGAAGACAGTGGGAGATCTGGGAAGGAGGAGGGGAAGAGAGGGACAGAGGAATTATCTAAAGTTAGAGAAGTTGATGTTCATACCACTGGGCTGCAAGCTGCCCAGGGGAAATATGAGGTGCTGTTCCTCCAATTTCCGGTGGGCCTCACTATGGCACTGGAGGAGGCCCTCTCCTCCGCCTAGCAGAGCTGGTTCTTACCCTTAACAACTTCTCCTTTGACTCCTCCCACTTCCTCCAAACCAGAGGCGTAGCTATGGGCACTCGCATGGGCCCTAGCTATGCCTGCCTCTTTGTCGGGTACGTCGAACAATCCCTGTTCCGGGCGTACACCGGCCCCATCCCCGAACTCTACCTCCGCTACATCGACGACTGCATTGGTGCTACCTCTTGTACCCATGCAGAACTCACTGACTTCATACATTTCACTTCCAATTTCCATCCTGCCCTTAAATATACCTGGACTATCTCCGACATCTCCCTCCCGTTTCTGGACCTCACCATCTCCATCACAGGAGACAGACTAGTGACGGACATTTACTATAAACCCACTGACTCGCACAGCTATCTGGACTACACTTCTTCCCACCCGGCCCCCTGCAAAAAGTCTATCCCCTACTCCCAATTCCTCCGTCTACGCCGCATCTGCGCCCGGGATGAGGTGTTTCACACTAGGGCTTCAGAGATGTCCTCATTCTTCAGGAAATGGGGATTCCCCTCTTCCATTATAGATGAGGCTCTCACTAGTGTCTCTTCTACATCCCGCAGCTCCGCTCTTGCTCCCCCTCCCCCACTCGCAACAAGGACAGAATCCCCCTCGTTCTCACCTTCCACCCCACCAGCCAGCGTATCCAACATATCATCCGCCAACATTTCCGTCACCTACAACGGGACCCCACCACTGGCCATATCTTCCCATCCCCTCCCCTCGCTGCATTCCGCAGAGACCGTTCCCTCCGTAACTCCCTGGTCCACTTGTCCCTTCCTACCCAAACCACCCCATCCCCGGGCACTTTCCCCTGCAACCGCATGAGATGCAACACCTGTCCCTTTACCTCCCCCCTCAACTCCATCCAAGGACCCAAACAGTCTTTCCAGGTGAGACAGAGGTTCACCTGCACCTCCTCCAACCTCATCTATTGCATCCGCTGCTCTAGATGTCAACTTATTTACATCGGCGAAACCAAGCGCAGGCTCGGCGATCGCTTCGCTCAACACCTGCGCTCGGTCCGCGTTGGCCAAACTGATCTCCCGGTGGCCGAGCACTTCAACTCCCCCTCCCACTCCCAGTCTGACCTTTCTGTCATGGGCCTCCTCCAGTGCCATAGTGAGGCCCACCGGAAATTGGATGAACAGCACCTCATATTTCGCCTGGGCAGCTTGCAGCCCAGTGGTATGAACATCGACTTCTTCAAATTTAGATAGTTCCTCTGTCCCTCTCTTCCCCTCCTCCTTCCCAGATCTCCCCCTATCTTCCTGTCTCCACCTATATCCTTCCTTTGTTCCGCCCCCCTGACATCAGTCTGAAGAAGGGTCTCGACCCGAAACGTCACCCATTCCTTCTCTCCTGAGATGCTGCCTGACCTGCTGAGTTACTCCAGCATTTTTTGAATAAATACCTTCGATTTGTACCAGCATCTGCAGTTATTTTCTTATACAGTCCTAAGAAAGGTCTGGACCCGAAACGTCACCCATTCCTTCTCTCCTGAGATGCCACCTATCCCGCTGAGTTACTCCAGCATTTTGTGTCTACCATCAAGAATCGAAGGACAGGTTTAGGGTGAGAGGGAAAAACGTTTATAGGAAGTTTATAGGAACGTGAGGGGCAACTTTTTCTCCACAGAGAGTGGTGGGTGTATGGAACGAGCTGCCAGAGGGGGTAGTTGAGGCAGGTACAATAACAACATTTAAGACACTTGAACAGAGTGCAGCGTAGGTTTACTAGGTTAATTCCCAGAATGGTGGGACTGTCATATGTTGAAAGACTGGAGCGACTAGGCTTGTATACACTGGAATTTAGAAGGATGAGAGGAGATCTTATCGAAATGTATAAGATTATTAAGGGGTTGGACACGTTAGAGGCAGGAAACATGTTCCCAATGTTGGGGGAGTCCAGAACAAGGGGCCACAGTTTAAAAATAAGGGGTAGGCCATTTAGAACTGAGATGAGGAAAAACTTTTTTAGTCAGAGAGTTGTGAAGCTGTGGAATTCTCTGCCTCAGAAGGCAGTGGAGGCTAATTCTCTGAATGCATTAAAGAGAGAGCTAGATAGAGCTCTTAAGGATAGCGGAGTCAGGGGGTATGGGGAGAAGGCAGGAACGGGGTACTGATTGAGAATGATCAGCCATGATCACATTGAATGGTGGTGCTGGCGCGAAGGGCCGAATGGCCTCCTCCTGCACCTATTGTCTATTGTCTATTGATATGGATAGGAAAGAGTTAAAGGAATGTAGGCCCAATACGTGCAAATGAAGTGAGCTGAGATGGAGGGTCTTGGGTGGCACGGATGGGTTGGGCTGAAGTGCCTGTTCCGTGTTGTACGACTCTATAACACTGGAGGGAACTCTTCTGTGAAATAGTGGGAGGGGATCCTTTGCTTTCAGCTGGGAGAGGGGACGGAGCCTCCATTTTAATTCCGCATTAGAAAGGCAGCTCCCACGATGGTGCTGTAATCCACACGCACTGTAACACAGTGTCATTGGGATATGCACAAAAGCTTTGTGTGGAACCTGAACCCACAAGTGTCACCCTGGCACTGCCACTAAAGCAGGGCTGTCAGAGTCCCACAGAGCAGGCAAAGCTGGACGTGATCTGCTCAGGCAGTGTCGGTGAAGACAGGAACAGAGTTCATGCTACATGCCCATAACTATTCATTGTCAAACCTCAACTCTCTTTCTCTCTGCGTAGATGTTGGCTGACCGGCTGAGTATTTTCTGCATTTCGAATCTCACAGTTTTCATGTTTTTTTCTGCTTTTTTCTTTATTTTAGTTTAGAGATACAGCATGAAAACAGCCCCTTCAGTCCACGGCGTGGAAACCGACCATCCATCGCCTCTGTTAATCTACTTTCACATCTGCTCCTTACACACCAGGGGCAATTTACAGCGGCCAATGAACCTACAAACCTGCACGCCTTTGAAATGTGGAGGAACCTGGAGCCTCTGGAGGAAACCAACACGGTCACATGGAGAACGGGCAAACTCTACACAGACAGTACTCGAGGTCAGGTTCAAATCTGGGTCTCTGGCGCTGTGAGGCAGCAGCCCTACAGCAGCCCTACAGCAGCCCCACTGTGCCGCCCTCTAATTTTTGACGCAATGGAAACATTTGTGATTTTCACCACGTCTGTCTTTGCACATTTCTGTCCTTTTTACGGGAATTTAGCCAATGTTCACAGTTCACATTGGTAATTCTAGTATGAGATATCCTTTGTATTCTGCTCAGTTCAATCACATATGGCAATAGCCACAGATAATCAGCAAGCAATAAATCCCAATGCATGTCAGAACTAAGCTACAGAGCACCACAGCCACCGTCTGTCTACACCAGGGGCCTACAAGCTCGTCAGCATGAGGGCCACATAGGAAAAAAATAAAGAAGTGTGAGTTTTATAAATTACTGAACTCAAAAGAGTTTAGACTAGGTTACGTTAGATTAGATAGGAAAGGTTAAACTAGGTTAGGTTAGATTAGGTTAGTTTACATTAGGTTTATATGGCAACTAATAAATAATATTCAATTTTTAAAAAGAGCTTGAAATATTGGAATATATATATACAATTATTTATAAACCAGAAAAAATATAGTGACCATCACTGGGGGGGGAGAGAGAGAGGAGAGGGAAGGGTGGGGGGGGGGGGGGGTGGGGAGAGAGTGGAGGTGGGGGGAGAGTCGGGGTTAGAGGGAGAAGTGGGTGAGAGCGGGAGCGCGGAGAGGGGGAAGGTATTAGAGGGTCTGGTAAAGGGGCGCCATCACTTGCGGGGGCTGCCTCCTCCCTCTCTCTCTCCCTTTCCCCTCTCCCTCTCTCCCAGAGCCAGTGAGATCTGCGCCGCTGCTCCACTCTCTTCCCCGGCCCCGTCTCCCCGGCCCCGTCTCCCCGGCCCCGTCTCCCCGGGGTGAGTGGCGGTAGTGGCGAGGAGCAAAGTTTCATGTGTTTGATCTTATTTCACTGCGTTAGAGGGAGACGGAGCCGGGAAAGAGAGCACAGATCTCGCTGATGCTGGGAGAGAGAGAGGGGAGAGAGAGGAGAGGGAGGGAGGGAGGGAGGGAGGGAGGGAGGGAGGGAGGGAGGGAGGGAGGGAGGGAGGGAGGGAGGGAGGGAGGGAGGGAGGGAGGGAGGGAGGGAGGGAGGGAGGGAGGGAGGGAGGGAGGGAGGGAGGGAGGGAGGGAGGGAGGGAGGGAGGGAGGGAGGGAGGGAGGGAGGGAGCACCTGCAAGTGGCGGCGCTCTTTCACTGGACCCTCCGACACCCTCCCCCTCCCCGAGCTCCCGCTCTCACCCGCTGCTCCCTCTACCCCGACTCTCTCTCTGCCCCCCCCCCTCTCTCTCCCCGGGGTGAGCGGTGAGGAGGGAAGTTTCCTTGGGTTTGTTGTTTGCGAGGGGGCGCTGCGATCTCTCGCCTTGTCCTGGCTCTGGATCGGTGGCGATCCGCTCTCCGGCAGCTTCTGCCTCCTGTTCCCGCAGCCTAAGAGCTTGCTGCGGGCCGGATAAAATCTCGTGGCGGGCCGGACGTGGCCCGTGGGCCATAGTTTGGAGATCCCTGGTCTACAGCACACATTCACTGTGCCTGCAACAGGGCACAGCCTTGTAGCTGGACCATGTTACTGGCACGCTGACTGCTACTGACTATGTCCAACACTCTGAAATTGCATGATAATTAGGGTCTGATTTAGGCAAGCCTCGTTCTCTTTCTCTCCTTTGGACAATTTGGGGTCAACCAACAAACTTACAACTTATCCTTAGCATCACCTATTGCACCTTGGCACATTTTACATCACGTGGAGAATTGCCATTTGACCGAGTGGCCCAGGGTGAATCTTATGCTCATCACAAACCACCTCCCACTCTATTTTATGTAACTTTATTATTCCCATCTCCATCATGACTTCAGTTATAATAAGTTCATAAGTTTGTAAGTTCATAAGTCACAGGACCAGAATTGGGCCCATTCGGCCCATCGAGTTTATTCCGCCATTCAATCATGGTTGTTCTATCTTTCCTTCTCAACCCCATTCTCCTGCCTTCTCCCCATAACGTTTGACACCCGCACTAATCAAGAACCTATCAACCTCCACCTTAAAAGTACCCAAAGACCTGTCCTCCACAGCCGTCTGTGGCAATGAATCCCACAGATTCACCACCCTCTGGCTAAAGAAACAATTGGCCGGTTAGATGAACCAGGGGCTTCCCCACATCCTTTCCACATCTACTCTATCCAGGCTTTATATTATTCGATGTTTCAATGAGATCCCCTCCCCCCTCACCCCCATCCTTCTAAACTAAAGCGGTAATGCCATCATCCCTGGGATCATGCTCATAAACCTCCTCTGGACCCTTTCCAACACCAGCACATCCTTCCTCAGATAAGGGGCCCAAAACTGCTCACAATACTCCAAATACTCCCGATAACGTTTGTCTCTGTAGCTTCTGGAGGTTCTTCCTTGGAGCTCTGCATTGCATTTATCCGTGATCGTATTAATGGTCCTAGTTTTGGACTTCCTCCAAAAAAAGAAATCTCTTCCCAAACAGTCGCATCATCAAACCCATGATAATTTAAAGATCACAGCATGCTCTCTTCATCTCCACTGGCATCTAATTGCTTCTCATTCATTTCATCTTTAGTGCGAACCTTCATCTCCATGAACAGCTTCACATCAGGGGAATAAAACTCCCCTGACAGGCAGCAGTTAATATTTAAGTTTCATCGGTATCTGCTTAATGTCAGTTCAATGCAAGGCCGTGGTCTTTGTCCATGCCTTGCAATGATTAGTGCGCATATAGAGAAACCTGCCGTACATTCTTGGTCATTTATGACTCATTGCTGACAGTTCAACCGTTTGAGCTGTAACAGGCCCAGCACCCACCACTAACGAGGAGCAAGGCCATTTTACACGGTCATAGTTGCTGTTTTAAGGTGCAAGAAAAAAATCATACTCTCCTTCCCTCAGTCAGCTAATAAATGCACTAAAATATGTCCAGTGCCCCAATAAGCTAATGCACACACAGATAGCACGCTGTGCCATCTCTGTGGCTGAAGTAAAAACATAAAACAGATAAGAAATCAGTTAAGTCACCCTGCAACATGAATCCACAGATGTCTCTGTGAGCAGAGGTTACGTACCTGAATTGCAGAGGGGTATGAACATCAGTTTTGATGGCCTGGCTGGCATACTCAGGCCTGTAGGAGCCACACCATACCTGGAGAACACAGGTGAGTGTTAGACAGATAGTTTACAACCCAGCGCTATGAATATTGATTTCTATAATTTCTAGTAACCCTTGCATTCTCTCTCTTTCCCTCCCTCCTTCATCCTGGTCGTCCTGCTGGTTTCATTGTACGTATCCATTCGTTATTACCTCCTCGGCAGCCAACAATGGACCATTACGGGCCCTTTGGTCATTGGTGCTGGCTCTGATTTGCTCAATACCTTTTCATACGTCTAGATTCCCTCTCCCCTGACTCTCAGTGTGACGAAGGGTCTCGACCCGTAACGTCACCTATTCCTTTTTGCCAGAGATGTTGCCAGACCCGCTGAGTTACTCCAGCATTTTGTGTCTCCGGTGTAAACTAGTGTAAACCGGTGTAAAGCATCTGCAGTTCCTTCCTACACATATATTAGTGTTAACCAGTTATAAACAGTAAGGCAACAGTTTGCAAGCATGTTATGATTAGTGCTCTAGTATATGTTTCATGATTAGTACGGGTGTCAGGGGTTATGGTAAGAAGACAGGAGAATGGGGTTAGGAGGGAGAGATAGAACAGCCAGGATTGAATAGCGGAGTAGATGATGGGCCGAATGGCCTAATTCTGCTCCTATCTCTTATGATCTTATGATAATGAAATGGACTATCTAAGTGAGTGGAGACATATTGTAAATGTATTTATTAACAAAATGCTGGAGTAACTCAGCAGGTCAGGCAGCATCTCAGGAGAGAAGGAAAGGGCGACGTTTCGGGTTGAGACCCTTCTTCAGACTGATGTCAGGGGGGGGGGGACAAAGGAAGGATATAGGTGGAGACAGAAAGACAGTGGGAGATCTGGGAAGGGGAAGAGAGGGACAGAGGAACTATCTAAAGTTGGAGAATGTATGATCTATTGGGAATTGTGCTAATAGTGCTAAGCAATCTGAGAGTCTTGGATATTTACAGAAGAGAGTTGATTATAGTTTTGATCATGGGTGATGTTGTCGTGCTGCAAGTGGAGAGCCTCAACAATTATCCCAGTGTCTCTGGATGAGGTAAGCATCCAGCTGCTGGCTCATTGCCTCTGAGCGAGAATCAGTGCACAGCAGCATAAACTGGGAAATGAAAAATCAGCTCAATCTTTCTACGAATCCTTCCATGGATGTGGAAATATGATCGTTTCAGATCTGCACGTGTTTAGTTTTAGTTTAGTTTAGTTTAAAGATACAGCGAGGAAACAGGCCCTTTGGCCCACAAGTCCACACCGACCAGCGATCCCCACACATTAACACTATCCTACACACACAAGGGACAATTTACACATAAGCCATGCCAATTATCCTACATACCTGTACGTCTTTGGAGTGTGGGAGGAAACCGAAGATAATAGACAATAGACAATAGACAACTCGGTGCAGGAGTAGGCCATTCGGCCCTTCAAGCCAGCACCACCATTCACCGTGATCATGGTTGATTATCCACAATCAGTACCCCGTTCCTGCCTTATCCCCATATCCCTTGACTCCGCTATCATTAAGAGCTCGGTAAAAACCCATGCAGTCACGGGGAGAACGTACAAACTCCGTACAGACAGCACCCATAGTCAGGATCGAACCTGGGTCTCTGGCGCTGCAAGCACTGTAAGGCAGCAACTCTACCGCTGCGCCACTGTGGATCTCAGACCCAGCTAAGAGGGAGGAGGTAATCTAAATGTGTAGGGAGGACATTTTCCTCTTGGACGCTGTGATTGCTTGACAGAGGTTACATAAGACAAGGAGCACTAATAGGAAATTCAGCTGTTCAGGAAACTATCCTAGGTAGGAAAGAACTGCAGATGCTGGTTTACACCTAAGATGGATACAAAATGTTGGAGTAACTCAGCGGGACAGACAACATCTCTGAAGAGAAGGTATGGGTGACGTTTCAGGTCGAAACCCAAAACATCACCCATTCCTTCTCTCCAAGGGATGCTGCCTGTCCCGTTGAGCTACTCCAGCATTTTGTATCTATCTCGTGAGGCAATCTGAAACTGGCTGACAATCAAGAACTACTTCATAAAAAAGTTGGACATTGGTGTATATATACAAAATTACAGACTGTATAATGCCCAAGAGCCACACCATTATCTCCCACTTATCTTTATATTCAGTTCTACCCAATTGAAGTGCCCTTTCATTTATTAAGTTGCAACCTCTTTCCCTCTTGCCATTTATAAACTATCACCAAGTGAATTTCTGTCTTCACTTTACCTGTGCAAAGTTAAGGAAAAAAAGTTGTTTGTGTGTCAGATTCAGGCCAGGTAGTTCCACTTCTTCTCCTTCTTTCTTCACCCATTTCAAATAGGCCTGGAAAACACAGGGTCGAGTCAATAAAACTCATCCACCCAAACCCACACCACAAGCTTATGGGTGAAGAGAATAATGACTGTGGCCTCGCCAAACTTAAAAATATATATATTTCTAAATACAACATTCTGGCAACTTGCCCTTGCAAGATCAGATAATCTGCAATCACAAGATCTTACAATGAGCATACATTCAACAATGCGGCAACTTGTGTTAATACAGCCCCTCCAGCAGAGCAAGATGACTCGCACAGCTTCACAGGAGTATTGGTGCTCACCCATGATGAGACACTGCGATCGTTTTATCCATACATCTTGATTTCATCCCAATATCCTTTCATCGCCCTTTCCCAACAAGGACATAGGTTCAAGGTGGAGGGGAAAATATTTAATAGGAATCCGAGGGGTAACTTTTTCACACAAAGGGTGGTGGATGTATGGGACAAGCTGCCAGAGGAGGACGTTGAGGCAGGGACTATCCCATTGTTTAAGAAGCAGTTTGACAGGTACATGGGCAGGACAGGTTTGGAGGGATATGGACCAAGCACAGGCTGACACATGTTGGCCAGTGTGGGCAAGTTGGGCCGAAGGGCCTGTTTCTACACTGTATCACTCTATGACTCTATGGGCAATTGACCTATTTTTATTCATTGTTTAGCACATAGATGTCACAGGCTCAGACGGCATTGAAGGCTCAGGCGTAATTGCCTTCGAGTCAGGAGTCAAGAGTGTGTTTTGTCATATGTATCAAAATGAAACAATGAAATTCTTACTTACAGCAGCACAACAGGTTTGTAAATGCAGTAGTATGTTTCAATAGAAAATATAATAAACAAATATTTTTTTAAAGTTCAATAAATAAAAAACCTAATAGAATGCAAAGAAAAACAAAACCAAGCATGAAGACCTTAGCGCAATCAAGGCAGTTTGCCATTTAATTCCCTTTGTGTTATTTTATTCTATGAGACACAAACAATGTTCAGCTAGAAGTGCCATTGAACGGTGCCTGCTGAGATCCCCTCCATCTCTGAAGCCAGTTTTCAGCCAATTTGATTCACTTCTCATGATATCAAGAGTCAGCTGCGAACACTGAATGCAGCCGGGAACATTAGGACCAGATGATATCTCAGCTGTAGTACTGAAAACTTGGTCCAGTACTAGCAGCACCTGAGCCAAGCTGTTTCAGTAAATTTACACCATTGGCATCTATCTGACAATCTGGAAAACCGGCCATGTGTGTCCCATAAACACAAAACAAATCCAATCTGGCTAATTAGATCTTGCACGTCTCAATTCATCGGCAACATGCGAGAAGGTGTTGTTGACAATGCTTTCAACTGGAACTTGTTCTCCAATAATCTACTCTTGGGTTTTGCCAAGACTACTCAGTTCTAGATCACATCACAACCCTGATCCATGCATGGACCTGGACAGAATTCCAGTAGAGAGGTGAAAATGACCACCCTTGACATAACTGTTACATTTGACAGAGTGCGTCTTTAAGGAGCTCTGGAGAAACTGCAGACAGTTGACATCAAGGGGAACACACCAATAGTTGAAGACGTCCTTTGCAAAGGAAGATGGCTGTGACGGCTGGACGCCATCATCTCAGATCAAACACATCAGTGCAGGACTTCCTCAGGACATTTCCTAACTCTAAGTTGGAGAAGTCGATGTTCATACCGCTGGGCTGCAAGCTGCCCAAGCGAAATATGAGGTGCTGTTCCTCCAATTTCCAGTGGGCCTCACTATGGCACTGGAGGAGGCCCATGACAGAAAGGTCAGACTGGGAGTGGGAGGGGGAGTTGAAGTGCTCAGCCACCGGGAGATCAGGTTGGTTAAGGCGGACTGAGCGAAGGTGTTGAGCGAAACGATCGAAAAGATGGTGAGGATAGGCTGATAGGTGGCAGAGAAGTAACCTTCTCACCAACAGGAGAGAACCCAACCACACACCGTTGATATTCAATGGCATGATCATTGCTTATTCCCTACTTTTTACATCCTGGAATCACCGTGGGATCACAGGCTTGGACTAGTGTAGAAGGAATAGAAGTGTAAAAACACACACCTCCAGATTCAGAGACAGTTTCTTCCCAGCCGTTATCATGCAACAGAACCACCCCGCTGCAACCAGAGTGCAGTCATGAACTACTATCTACCTCATTGGTGACCCTCCGACTATCTTTGATTGGACTTTACTGGGTTTACCTTGCACTAAACATTATTTCCTTATCATATATCTGTACACTGTAAATGGCTCAATTGTAAACATGTATTGTCTTTCCGCTGGCTGGTTAGCACGTAACAAAAGTTTTTCATTGTACTTTGGTACACGTGAGAATAAACTAACTGATAAACTGAATGCAGCAGCAGCAACAATAAAGGAATTAGACACTGGCAAGGATGAAGCAGACCTGCTGGCTGTCATTGTGTGTCCTCTGCAGCTACTTGCCTCGTTCTTCTAACAGGAGATCTACCACCAAGAAGGGAAGGAGGAGCAATTTCCCTTCCAAATGACGTGCCACCCAGACCTGGCAAAGACCTTGTCTCTAGATCTCAATCCCGAATCTCCCTCCTGACTGCACTGCGGGAGGACCTTGGCCCGGAATACAGGAATGGTTCAAGGAGGCAGCTTACAACCTCTTCTCAAGAATAGTTAGGGATTGCCAGTGAAACTCCTATCCTGAAAAAAGAGGATATATGTAAATATGAAAACTGACCAATGCAGCAAACTCAATCATACTTTTTTGAAACAAATCGAAAAATGGATTTCAAGTTATAAAATGACATCGTGTAAACTGGCGTTCGTTGTGTGATTACATTCACGGGATATTGGGGAAAATTGTCCTGGAATATTTCAATCCATAGTTTCCACCATTGGGGAGGTCTCCTTTCAATATGTGTAGGATAGCAGCATCTTGTGACTGTCAAGCAGGCTGCTGAGTGCCTTACCTTGTACGCTTGCCTGACGCCTCCATTGTCTGCGATATTTTCACCCAGAGTGCTGATCCCACTTACCTGCGTGAAAAAGAATTGCCAGGGTGAAGTGAAACATTACACTTGCAGACGTGGGGAAGCAAAATGTGGCTGGCAGCTAGGAAAATAAATGTCATTTCTGTCCTCAGTTATAAAAGATTTATGATCAAAAGAAGTGATCTGTTTATGTTTTGCTTCTAATGGACCTACTAACGGGTTTAAAACAAATGGATTGTCTTCATTCAAGTGATAAGCTTGAATAAAGATGATTCATTTATTGGGTGGCTTAATCGGAACACACCATGCACTGCCTGATCCTCGAGGCAAAGGCATTTCTAACCTGCTTGTTGGGCTTGTCTCAGACCATGGAAAAGGCTGGCCATTGTCACCTGGTTGCGTTACAGAGAGCATTGAAAGCAGCCAATGCACAAACATTGCCAAATGGACATGCTCAGCACACAGGCCTGCTGGAAATGGTTCTTCAAATGGTCATTCAGGTACTTCTCAGGTGACAAGCTACAGAACCCCACCACTCATTGAGAGAAAGAACGTTCTCCTGAACTTCCCCTCTTAAATTTCTGGCAATTAACTGGAATCTATAACGTGGTGAAAAGGATGCCAGTTTGTACCAAAGATAGATACCAAATCATGGAGTAACTCAGCAGGTCAGGCAGCATCTCTGGAGAAAAAGTATTGGTGACGTTTCAGATCTGAACTTTTCTTCAGACTTCTTAAAGGTCCTGACCCAAAACGTCACTGTCCATTTTATCTAGAGATGCTCCCTGACCCGCTGAGTTACACCAGCATTTCGTTCCCATTTTAAAATTAAATCTATGTTGCCCATCATTGATTTTTCAGCCAAAAGAAATAGGTCCTCATTTTTTACCCATGGTGAACTGTTCATTTTTTTAATATACCTTATTGCTAATTTCTCACTATCTCTTAGTCTCTGCCTTTCCCACAAGTCTGTCCTCAAACTTTTAACTGGTTATGTTAGAAATGTTTTAGTTGGACACATTTACTAATCCCTAGTGCACTTTTATTTCATTAAGATACCGGTGTCTCATCAGTGTTAATACTTCTTCTCAAAATTCTGGAGTAACTCAGCAGGTCGGGCAGGATCTCAGGAGAGAAGGAATGGGTGACGTTTCGGGTCGAGATCCTTCTTCAGACTGATGTCAGGGGGGCGGGACAAAGGAAGGATATAGGTGGAGACAGGAAGTTAGAGGGAGAACTGGGAAGGGGGAGGGGAAGAGAGGGACAGAGGAACTATCTAAAGTTGGAGAAGTCAATGTTCATACCGCTGGGCTGCAAGCTGCCCAAGCGAAATATGAGGTGCTGTTCCTCCAATTTCCAGTAGGTCTCACTATGGCACTGGAGGAGGCCCATGACAGAAAGGTCAGACTGGGAGTGGGAGGGGGAGTTGAAGTGCTCAGCCACCAGGAGATCAGGTTGGTTAAGGCGGACTGAGCGAAGGTGTTGAGTGAGTTAAGTCGAGTTAAGTTAAGTGTTAATACTTCCATCACTGCAAGAACAGACTCTCTTCTGGACATTGGACCTGCACAAGGTGCCTGCTTTACGTTGTGAAGTTCTCCTGAAGGATGGAGGCATTGGGTTGGGGCCAACACCAACATCAGAAGGTGGGGGAATTTAGAAAGATCAGGCAAAACATCATCACTGACATAATGGTTGTGAATGGTGAACGACCCGTGGGTTTAATGTGCAGGATAGAACTGCAGATGCTAGTTTAAATCGAAGGTAGACACAAAATGCTGGAGTAACTCAGCGGGCCAGGCAGCATCTCTGGAGAGAAGGAATGGGTGACGTTTCGGGTCGAGACCCTTCTTCAGAATTTTCCCTCAAAATGACCAAAAGTAAATTAAAAATAAGTGTGAAGAAATAACTAAAGTGTGAAGAGAGAACTAGACATTGTTTATTTGGTGCTTTTTGCCATCCTCAGAACATCTCTGACCCAACAGTGAGTGCATTCCCCGTGTGAGTTATACGACAGGTAACATCTCACTACTATTGACAGCTATTAGCTTGGTGGAAATTCCTCCACATTTATTGCCTTTTGCTTCCAACTAACAAAGTAAACAGACAAAAGTAATACTGACACTCTGTCCGCCAGCTAAATCCCATGTGTAGTTTCCATACTGATGCACCATGCAATCAGACAGCTCTTCGAAATTCGTGGCTGAAAAATTACTCCACCAGTCATACATGTTGCCATCCTTGTCATAGTTTCTTCCTAGAGGTTAACAAAGATAACGAAAAATGTTTTTGCTGAAACAAAATCATAATTAAAGCAGAACAGCAATCATTCTCAGTAATCTAAATACTAAAATTCTCGTTTGTTGATCTGTTTCTTCCTGAACTACAGCCAAAACGCTACACGATAGCGCGACAATTTTAGGCCCACCTTACTCACCGTCATCCCTTTGGTGCTAATGGAAGAAGTTTCATTGAAATCGGTGTTATATTTTTAAAGTTATTCACAATTTAAAGTTTAAATCTATCTCCGAGGAAGGGAGGGGATGGAGGGAGGGGGCGAGAGGATGCAGGATAAAAGGGAGTTGATGGGGATGGAGTTGGGGGAGGGGAAGGGTGGAATGGGGAGGGGGAGGGGGAGGGAGGGGGGAGGGAGGGGGAGGGAGGGAGGGAGGGGGAGGGGGGAGGGGGGAGAGAGGGGAAGGGGGAGGAGAGGGTGCTGCACCAATGATGGAGAGGTTTGGGTCCAAGTTAATACTATATTTGGAGATATTCTTTTGTCTATAAAAAACAATTTTGCCCGCATATTACAGCATTGCCCTGGGCAAAGGAAAGAGAACTATTGAAAATGTAAAAGCAATGGGAAAAGTACATAATCTGCAAATAGTAAAAATAAATGCAAATAAAATAAGTTATCTAATCGAGCAAAGACTTGCTTGGAGGTGTTGTTGCACAAAATGTCAGATGGAAAATTGAGGGTGTGGCAAATAGCTTGGAAGCTGCATTTAGATAATGGTTCTATTCATGCCTACCATTATCGTCAAATCCATGTATGATCTCATGGCCAATCACCATCCCGATCCCTCCAAAGTTCAGAGCTTGAAGCTGGTGTGTGCTGAAGAACGGAGGCTGCAGAATTCCAGCTGGAAACACTGTGAGGAACAAACAATCTGCTCCAGTACCAACGTCAAAACTGGGGGCATATGTTTTGAAAAGCTGTTTTATCGTCTGCATGTTACGCAATAAACATTGACAGAGAGAATGAAAACAATTGGAAATGAAATAAGAAAGACTGCATCAGCATCTTTTGGCACAGTGGCACAGCTGGTCGAGCTGCTGCCTCACAGTACCAGAGACCAAAGAAGTACAAGTTTGTAGGTTAATTGGCTGGGCAAATGTTTAAAAAAAATTGTCCCTAGTGGGTGTAGGATAGTGTTAATGTGCGGGGATCGCTGGGCGGCGCGGACCCGGTGGGCCGAAGGGCCTGTTTCTGCGCTGTATCTCTAAAAAAAAGACCCAGGTTCAATTCTGACCTCAGGTGCTGTCTGCATGGAGTTTACTCATTCACCCTGTGATCATGTGGGTTTCCTCCAGGTGTTCTGGTTTCCTTGCACATCCCAAAAGCGTGCCTGTATATTAACCCTGGTGTATAGGGTGGATGAGAAATGAGATGACGTAGAACTAGTGTGGAGGGCGATCGATGGTCAGTGTGGGCCCAGTGGCTCAGAGGGTCTGTCTCCATGCTGTATCTTTCACAGTCAAAAAGCTCAATTCAGATTGAGCCTCATTCTGGAGTTATTTTTTGAAATAAGTTAGGACAAACTATTCCCAGTGACAGGGATATTGGTAAACAGGGAACGCAGAGTTAATGAGATTGGAAAGAACCAGAGAGGAGTTGAGGATGTTTTGTGCAGGAAATTGGTATTAGGACATTATTATTACTGAAGGGAACAGATTCAAAAACATCTTACAGATGGGCAGTGAATAAATTCTTGAAGGGATAATCCTCCAAGACCGTGAGTTGAGGTAAAGGGATTAATTTAAAGCTCTTTGAGACAATCTCTGCAGACACAATGATCTGAGTGACCTTCTCATTATACTCCTTTTGAAGCCTTGACCTCTATAATGGAGTCAGGAGAACCATCTCTCCCTGAGTGTCAGCAAGATGGAGGAGCTAGTCATTGATGTCTGGAAGTGTCGTGGAGTACATACCCCAATCAGCATCAATAGTTCGAAGTGCAAATGGTTGAGAGCTTCAATGATCTGTCATGGGCCGACCACACTGATATGAGTAGGCATACCAATGCCTCTGCATCGTGAGGAGACTGCGGAAATTCACCATGTCTCCAATGACTCTTACAAACGTCTACTAATGCATCATAGAATGCATCATGGTGGGCTGCATCACAGCTTGCTTTGGGAATTGCTCTGCCCAAGGCCACAAAGAATGACAGAGTTGTAGATGTAGCTCAGTTCATCACACAGACCAGGCTTCCCACCATTGACTCCAACTACACATGCTACCTCGGAAAAGCAGCCAACAAAATCGAAGAAGTCCCACCCTGCTCATTCCTCATTCTCATGAATCCTGTCCAGCAGAAAGTATAGAAACTTGAAAATGCGCACCACTAGACTAAATTATCAGATGTCTAAATGGTTTTTCCATAATCTTGGATAGTATTGAATTCATCTCCACTCCATTGTGGACATTGGCTTTGTCTCTGGAACTGGTGCACTGCAATACTGGGAACTGTATTCTGCACTCTGTATCTCCTCTTGTACAACTCCATTGTATTTGAGTTTGACTTGATTACATTCATGTATGTCATATCTGATCTGATTGGATAACATGCAGAATGCTTTTCACCGTACGTCGGTACACGTGACAATAATAAACCTAAACCTTTGAAGGGAAATGTGATTTATGGTCAATGATAGTATGAGGGTGTGGGTAGTTTAGGAGAGAGCGTGGTGTGTGGAAGGACTAATACATGGGCTTGTATTCACTGGAGTTTAGAAGGATGAGAGGGGAAACATATAAAATTACAAGCTAGATGCAGGAAAAATGTTCCCAATGTTGGGCGAGTCCAGAACCAGGGGCCACAGTTTTAGAATAAAGGGGAGGCCATTTAAAACTGAGGTGAGAAAAAACTTTTTCACCCAGAGAGTTGTGAATTTGTGGAATTGCCACAGAGGGCAGTGGAAGTCAAATCACTGGATGGATTTAAGAGAGAGTTAGATAGAGCTCTAGGGGCTAGTGGAATCGAGGGATATGGGGAGAAGGCAGGCACGGGTTATTGATTGGGGACGATCAGCCATGATCACAATGAATGGTGCTGTTGGCTCGAAGGGCCGAATGGCGTCCTCCTGCACCTATTTTCTATGTTTCTATAGTGAGCATGTGTCTGTGCGCATGTATGCAGGAAGTAGCATCTGCACCTCACCGTGACATAGAGTCATAGCGAGATACAGCGTGCAAACAGGTCCTTCAGTCCAACTTGCCCACACCAACCAACATGTCCCAGCTACACTAGTCCCACCTGCCAGCAATTAATCCATATCCCTCCAAACATGTCCCATCCATGTTCCTGTCAAACTGTTAAATGTTGGGATAGTCCCTGCCTCAATTACCTCCTCTGGCAGCTTGTTCCATACACCCACCACCCTTTGTGTGAAAAAGTTACCCCTCAGATTCCTATTAAATCTTTTCACCTTCACCTTAAACCTATGTCCTCTGGTCCTCGATTCACCTACTCTGGGCTAGAGACTCTGTGTATCTTCCCGATCTATTCCTCTTATGATCTTATACACATAAGATCATCCTCCTGCGATCCAAGGAATAGAGACCCAGCCTACTCAGCCTCTGCACATAGCTCATCCGTCTAGTCCTGGCAACATCCTCGTAAATGTTCTCTGTACCCTTTCCAGCTTGACAACATCTTTCCTATAAGACGGTGCCCAGAACTGAACACAATACTGTAAATGTGGCCTCACCAACGTATTATACAACTGCAACATGACCTCCCAACTTCGATACTCAATATTCTGGCTGATGAAGGCCAGTGTGCCAAAAGCCTTTTTGACCACCTGTGACTCCACCTTCAGGGAATTATGCACCTGCACTCCTAGATCGCTCTGCTCCACAACACTACCCAGCGTTCTGCCATTCTCTGTGTAGGTCCTGCCTATGTTAGACTTCCCAAAATACAACACCTCTCATTTTTCTGCATTATATTCCATCAACCATTCCTCAGCCCACTTGGCCAATTGATCAAGATCCTGCTGCAATTTTTCACAGCCATCTTCACTATCTACAAAACCATCCACTTTTGTATCATCATCTTGCTAATCTTGCCATGTATGTTTTCATCCAAATCATTGAAATAGATGTCAAACACAGTAACGGGCCCAGCACCAAACCCTGAGGCACACCACTAGTCATAGGCCTCCAGTACGAGAAGCAACCTTCACCATCACCCTCTGCTTTCTTCCATGAAGCTAATTTTCTATCCTGCGAGATTTCTTGGACCATTGCTCCATTATGCAGGGATTTCTACTCTTGGAGGAGGCAACTAAAGCAACTTGAGTCCCCTGCTCTTCGAATGCTGCCTCTCTTGCCACCCACCTCCTCCCTCCTCAGTGCTGTGTTTCTGTGGCTGGTTGCAGTAAGGATGATCCTAAAGGACCGATGCCTTTCAATGACGGAAGCATAGCAAACTGTCCGCTGTTTGCAGATAATATTTAACAGATTATTTTCATGCATGGACCTCCCTAACATTATTTCAAACACGTTTTACTTACTTTTTTAGGGGAACTCAATTTTTTGCAGGCACTAACACCAGCAATATTGTAGCCCACGAAAAATATGTACATTCCTACTTGTAAGATAACACAGCCAGATACCTGATCCAATGCTCCATCAGAGGATGCTGAATTTTGCAGGAGCACTGATGGTTCTTCATTACACCTGGATGTTGTGCCAGTTCCCCTTCATAACTATCTGGTTGAGATCAGCCATGTAAAGCAAATAACGACTAGTGAAATTGAACCCCACCCAGCACAGTGGCACAATGGTAGAGTTGCTGCCTTACAGCGCCAGTGACGCAGGTTCGATCCTGACTACGGGTGCTGCCTGTATGGAGTTTGTAAGTTCTCCCCATGACCACATGGGTTTTCTCCGGGTGCTCCAATTTCCTCCCACACTCCAAAGACAGATGGGTTTGTACATTAGTTGGCATCGGTAAAGATTGTAAATTGTCCCCAGTGTGTAGGATAGTGCTAGTGTGTGGGGTCACTGGTCGGCGCGGACCCAGTGGGCTAAAAGACCTGTTTCCACGCTGTATCTCTAAACTAAAGTTAAAAAAAATATCCTTTGTATTTCACTGCTTGAAATAACCTTAACAAACAGAAGAACCTTAAAAATTCTTTATCACATTGCAACTAGTATTAATGTTACAGCAATGTAATTATGACGTACCTATCTGATTGCGGCTCGGCAAATAAAAAGCGTTTACAACAGCAGCACCAATGATCCATCTGAAATAGTGGAGATGAAGATATTATAAGAAGATAACTGCAGATGCTGGTACAAATCGAAGGTTTTTATTCACAAAATGCTGGAGTAACTCAGCAGGTCAGGCAGCATCTCGGGAGAGAAGGAATTCCTTCTCTCCCAAGATGCTGCCTGACCTGCTGAGTTACTCCAGCATGAGATGAAGATATTGTTGTGATCAGAAGTCTGGGCCAGGTTTTACAATTGCTGCATGTTATTAACTTGTGTATGTTGGAAGGTTGCCTCATCAAGATTAAAAGATTAAATTTCAAAGCCCCACACGCCTCCAATATTATATAAATATCCCAAGGTGCTTCACAGGAGTGTTATTAGTCAAAATTTGACACAGGGCATCAAAAAAAAATTGGCAGAAATCCTTCACTGCCTCAAAGGTGCAGGTCATCTATCCAAGGACCAGGCAGCTTGCTCCATCGGGAGCTACATTCCCAGCACTCTGGTGCTGTGGAGCGCAGGATGGGGCTGGTGTCAGTACAGCCAGCACTGCACTCACAGAATGGTCTTGATGCTTCACTTCCATGCTCACAGGCTGCCAAAGATGTCAGTGCAACTAAGGTAGTCAACACTGCGTGACACACACAAACATTGCCTCAAGTGGAAACTAAAGTGTTAACTAGTACATTTTAATGCTAAAAAGCACAGCCACTCAAATAATAAAAGTGTGAAGAAAGGTCCTGACCTGAAACGTTACCTATCCATGTTCTCCAGAGATGCTGCCTGACCCGCTGAGTTAATACAGCACTTGGTGCTTTAAAAAAAAAGCACACTCTCGCACCTTTTCCCGAGCAGTTAATGTTTCCGATTAATTTCGATGGTGACTGCGATGCTTGCAATGTTTAAACTGGCTCGGGCTCAGCGGGCAGATTTTGTGGGAAGTCTGCAAATCTTGCCATCCTGTTTGAGGAGTGCGTGGTAAAGAGCTGTGGCTAGCACGGGCTAAGGAGAAGGTCCATGCTGACCAAGACCAACACCACTGCTGGAATCTGGGGCTGAATACCCAGAGAAATACCTTGGATTTCCATTGATAGCTTCCCCATTTTGACAGATGATTGAAAGCATGGTCAACGAGATGAAATGCACTACCCGAGAAAATGGTGGAAGCAGATACTTGAAAAGTATCTGAATGAGCACTTAAATCACCAAGGAATAAAAATGGGAAGGAAGGAACTTCAGATGCTGGTTTACACCAAAGATTGACACAAAAAGCTGGAGTATCTCAGTGGGACAGGCAGCATCTCTGGAGAAAAGGAATAGGTGACGTTTCGAGTCGAGACCTTTCTTCAGACATGGGATTGATGGAAATGGGATTAGATTTAATGGGTACTTGAATGACAGCATGGACCTGGTGGGCCAAATGGTCTGTTTCTATGCTGCATGATTCTATGTGGATCCCAGGAGAGAAGAGAGAGGAAGGGTGTGACTGAACTGATGGGAGTCTCAGAGCTCAGGTCTTGGTGATTTGTGCTCTGGTAACATGGGTGAAACAAAAGTAAATGAGCAATGCACAAAGGGCCAGAATTGGAGGAGTGTGGAGATCACGGATATTTAGGACTGTTGGAAGCGACAGAGAAAGCAAGGGTTTAAAGCAGTGGAGGGAGCTGTGGGTAAGATTACTACGTGCTCCATACTTACACATCTTGATCCACACGTTCCCGTAATCTCCGCAAACCCTTTTGTGCTCCGGCCATCAAATTTTCAAGAATATTCTCAAAGTATTTGCTTTCACTGAAGTTTAACTGGATAGAGTAGAAAATGTATTATTGCTATGATGTTGCTACGTTTGTTGCTATTTTTGTCCAGTATGAACATTAATCTGTTGAAAGACCATGAGCATAATGGAGATCTTTAAGCCTGTGTCAGTGAAATGTAACCTTGATAATGCTCTGTGGACCATCACTCCCATACTGGGGTATCCAACAAACAAACAATGATCACTCTGGGCAGAAACATGGCAAGGCAGGGATTAAGAAAGTGTAAAACATTTCCGACAACCTTGGAACCTGTACTATGAAAGACAAGGGACTTATCAGATCAATTTTAAAGTGATAATCTCTTTGTTTTGATAATGGTTGTAACAGTTTTCATGAGCCGAATGAAACAAGTATCTCATAGTCACTGCATAATATGTTATTTATTTCTCTATTTACAATCACTTAATTCTGCCATTTCAAATCGTTTTTCTAACAATGGGAGAGCTTGAGTCTATTTCCCAGAATGTGCAGTTGGATCAACATTGAAATTATTTTAAATAAAGGAGTCTTTTTTAAAGGGCTTGGAGAATAAAATGATTGATTATCAGATAGCTAGAAAATGCCCAGATCTGAAGGCGGTCTGAACGTTAATTCCCAGGTCCTCATGGAGCTGCTCGTGAGGCCCGTGCATGTGGCCTGTGTCTACAATACACAATCAAGGAACTGCAGATGCCGGTTTACAAAAGAAATGACACAAAGCGATGGAGTAACTCAGCGAGTCAGGCAGCATATCTGGAGAACATGGATAGGTGACATGTACAAAAAAAGACATTAAGTGTTTCAATCAGTCTGAAGAAGGGTCCTGATGCAAAATGTTCTCCAGAGATGTTGCCTGAGCCGTTGAATTACTCCGGCACTTTGTGTTTTTTTCTACAAATTCCTCTGGCTTAGACATTGTGTTTCACTCTCTTTTGGTGCTCTTGCCCTGTGCCAAAACACACATGAATCTCCCCCCCAAAAAATGGATGAATCTGGGCAAATATATGAAAATAATGTGGTGTCATTCCCTGAAAATGGCCTCCCTGGTTAGATAGGGTGATAAAAATGTATTTTGGTACATTGGCCTGCATCAGTCAGGATATTGAGTGTGTGACCGGGACCTGAGGTTGGGTAGGCTAGGACTTTACTCCTTGAAGCACAGGAGGCTTGAGGGGCGATCTTAGAGCAGTCTATAAAATCATGAGGGGAATAGATAAGGTGAATGTAGAGTCTTTTACCCAGGGTGGAAGAATCAAGAACCCGAGGACATTGGTCTAAGGTGAGAGGGACAAGATTTAAAAGGAGCCTGAGGGGCAACCTTTTCACTCAAAGGGTGGTGGGCATATGAAACGAGCTGCCAGAGGAGGTATTTGAGCCAGGTACTATCTTATTTCTGTGTCTGGGCATCTGCATCTCTTGCCGTCCATGCTACATGTACAAGATGGGGGAGGCCAAAGTGTAGTTATCACAGTATGTGGCTTAGAAGTCATATGAACATGGACTCTATCAGTGAAGGGGGCTCCAGTGAATCATCTTAGATATTGTTAACTGCCTCACCAATGGTCTGTTACGGCAGCATGGTGGCGTAGCGGTAGAGCTACTGGCATGTAGCATCAGAGACCCGGCTTCGATCCTGACTAGGGGTGCTTGTCTATATGTTCTCCACATGACCTGCGTGGGTTTTCTCCGAGATCTTCAGTTTCCTCCCGCACTCCAAAGACGCGCAGGTTTGTAAGTTAATTGGCTTGGTATAATTGTATAAATGTAAAATTGTCCCCGGTCTGTGTAGGACAGGGTAGAGTTATTGTGCGGGGATTGCTGGTCGGTGCAGAATCGGTGGGCCGAAGGGCCTGTTTCAGCGCTGTATCTCTAAACTAAACAGATCACTGTAATTCCAACTTCATTTTATCAAATGCATCCGCCTGGATTTCTTAAAAAATAGTTCCGTGCAAAGTGCGCAAGGTTACACCCTCTGTCGGCCCATCATCACTCACGTGTGCATACTCCTGATCCAAACTGGGATTGTCTTCTTGCAGTATGTAGTCTGGATATCCAATTTGCTCTTTTATTGCCATCGCCTTCGAGACATATAAATAGAAAGAGACGTTTGAAATAATTAGCAAGAGTTTTTACCCATCTGCACTCTCATGCCCACCGTGGGTTTTTCCAAAGGTTCGGTGCAGAGAGAGGGATGATGTAAATCAGCTTCCGCAGCCCCCTGAACAGGTCGCCCCAGGAACAGCTGGAGAAGAGGTGTCCAGGCAGAAATGTCTGGGAGTGGGCTCAACTGGGGAGATCTCGAAAGAACCGCCAACAACTGAGTGAGGTGGTGGACATTCGTCAATGGCCTATGCTCCCTAGAGGAGCAAAGGGCTTAAGAAGAAGAAGCCCCCTGGATCTGACACTGATGAATGGTTCTGTAGAACTGCTGCTGGATGTGTGTTGTGCCAGCAATCTGATTGCATGGTGTTAGTCATTTCAGTGCTACGCAGTTGATAAATGTACTCAATGTAATAAAAATGTACTGCAGATGCTGGTTTATACCAAAGATGGACACAAAATGTTGGAGTAACTCAGCGGGGTCAGGCAGCATCTCTGGGTAAAATGGATAGGTGACATTTCGGGTCTAAAGAGCAGTCCCAACCCAAAGCGTCAACTATCCATGTTCTCCAGAGATGCTACCTAACCCGCTGAGTTACTCCAGTACTCTGTGAAATGTCACCTGTCCATGTTCTCCAGAGATGCTGCCTGACCCGCTGAGTTACTCCAGCACTCTGTGAAACGTCACCTATCCATGTTCTCCAGAGATGCTGCCTGACCCGCTGTTACTCCAGCACTTTGATAAATGTACTCTCCTTACAGTGAAATGAAATATTGGCCATTTCTGGCCTTTGTGATTTCATCGCCCGGGCTAACTCTCTATCAGAATGTTGTTGGGTAAATTAGTCCTCATTGTCCCGGGATGTCGACTCCTCACCATTCCCTAACAATCATGATGTACGCTTCATGTCAGCCTGGGTCCCACAAAGGTAAGCTGCATACTTTCATGTTATATTTCTGATATACCTTCTCCCATTCTGATAATCTACACCACCCACTCTCCCACCCACAAGCTTCCCCCCATTATCAGATGCCTACAAACTTCGAGCCCCCTTTCCCCAAGTACCCAATCATCACTTCACCTTCTCCAGGCCCTGATATGATATTGGTTACCAACCTCCCCAGGGCCTGATGCAGGTTGCCAGACCTACTGCCCGCGTCTGGTCCTCACCAACACTCAACACTCCACCTCTGGCTGTTTGCTTGAACTTAGCCGTGCCCTGACCTACTGATGGGGTGCACAACCCCTCTCTTCAGACCCAGCCCGCACAACGCACCTCAAGGGAAGCACCACAAATCCAGGGCAATCGTGGGGTGAGGCAGCATCTTGGCTGTGAGTCACTCCATTCAAGAATAGCACAATGTTACTGTGGTCATGGGGGAGGGGGACTTCAATATGCAAGTAGACTGGGAAAATCAGGTTGGCACTGGATCCCAAGAGCAGGAACTTGTAGATTCCCCTTGAGATGGTGTCTTAAAGCAGCTTGTGGTTGAGCCACTGGGGAAAAAGCAATTGTGGATTTGGTTTTGAGCAATGAACAGGACTTGATTAGGGAGCTTCAGGTGAAGGAACCCCTAGGAGGCAGTGATCATATGATGGATCTGAGAGAGAGCAGCTGAAATCAGATGTATCAGTGTTAAGGTTGAGTAAAGGTGATAACATGGCATAAGAGCTGGCTAAAGTTAATTGAAAAGGGACCCTAACAGGAATCACAGTGGAGCAGCAGCAGCAGGGGGTTTTGGAGTAATTAGCAAGGAAGGCAAATGCAATTAATTTTCAGAGGACTTGAATATAAAAGCAAGGATGTAATGCTGAGGTTTTGTGAGGCAATGGTGAGGCCACATTTGGAATATTGTGAACAGTTTTGGGCCCCATATCTGAGGTAGGATGTGCTGGCCTCAGATAGGGTCCAGAGGAGGTTTACGAGAATCACCCCGGGGATGATGTTTTAACAAATGAGAAGCTCTCATGGCTCTCGGCACATGACCGCTGGAGTTTCGAAGGATGAGGGGGAATCTCAGAATGAAAGGCCTAGATAGAGTGGATGTGGAAAGGGTGTTTCCAGTAATGGGAGAGTCTAGATCCAGAGGGCAAAACCTCAGAATAAAAGGATGGAGATGAGGAGGAATTTCTTTTGCCAGAGGGAGGTGAATCTGTGGGATTCATTGCCACAGACGGCTGTGGAGGCCAATATATTGGGTATTTTTAAAGCAGAGATTGATGTTTTTAATTAGTGAGGGCATAAATGTTTATGGGGGGAAGGCAAGAGAATGGGGTTGAGGGAAAGATAGTTCAGCCATGATTGAACGGTGGAGTGGGCTAGATGAGCGGAATAGCTTAATTCTGCTCCTATGTCTTATAGTCTTAATGTATCCCCCTGTCCGAGGGCTTAATTGGCTGAAGATTTGAAGATCCCGAAGGTTGGATGCCTCTAAGAGTAGAATAATGAAAATCAAAGAAAAAGAGATCATCCTGGTTGCTTCTTGTCCATTTTTCCATCCAGTCACTTTTGCACCAGTTACCCTAGTTGTGGTAATCTAAGGATTATTCATGGACCATCCTTCTCCACAATCACACATTGTGTGGTGCAGTAGTTAAACACCCCATAACATGGCCTCAGGAGTCTGCTTTCCCCCCCCCCCCCCCCTATGAATAAATGTAAAGAACAAATTTAAATCCTTGAGGTAGCATCATTCTGGAACCAGCACAAATCTATTCACTATCTCAGTGAGTGGAAAATTCCTCTAAATGTAGAGGAAGCCCGATAACCTTTAGCTTTTGTCAGGAGTTATAGCTGTATACTAAACACGATGAGCAGACACTGACCTTTTCCTGTGCTTTCTGCTTAGAAGCTGCATCCATCCATTCCATTTCGTCCAAAGTTTCAATGAACACTTCTCGGATTTTATCAATTAAATCCTTTACCTGAAGGTGAGAAATGTATTCAATAAAAGATGCCAATAATAGACAACACAATCTATGAGACAATAATTATATGATCATCAGTGATGGGAGCAGAATTAGGCCCATCAAGTCTATTTCACCATTCAATCATGGCTGATCTATCTCTCCTTCCGAGCCCCATTCTCCTGACTTCTCCCCATAACCCCTGACATTTATCATATCTTATCATATCAAATAGCTGTTTAACTGTAATCTGTGACTGATTTGGTAGCTCTCTTACTTCTGGGTCAGAATGATGACACCAAAGTTTTTGGCCAGAGCAACAACAATGAGGCAAAATACAGCAAAGGGATTGAGAATCTGGTGTCATGGTGTCAGGACACCAACCTAGCCCTTGGCATTATGGTTCAATGGTGCTTTATTTGTCACATACGCAACTGCACAGTGAAATTCTTTATGCGCATTCACACATGCGGGCGCCACCATGTTCTGGCGCCATTTCCAAAGTCCAAAGTCCGGTCCGTCGCACGCTCAGTCTACTGGAGCAGTTCCTGATCCCAGGAAGCTCCAAGCTCCTCCGTCACCTTCGGATGGGCCCACGATACGACATTCCTTTCCTTGCCCGGCCATCTTGGTGTCCCGAAGGCGCTGACCTTGAAGGTGCTTGAGGCATTACCCAGTCACTTGAGGCATCACCCAACAGAAGCAAGATGAAAGAGCTGGTTGTTGACCCAAGGAAGTGAAGGGGTGAACACAACCCTGAAGTTATCTGTAGAGATGGTCATCAACTTCTTAGGCTTCCCATATCATCAACAATCTAACCTGGTCCCTGCACACAATACAATACAATACAATACAATATATCTTTATTATCATTGTACAGGGGTATAACGAGATTGGGAATGCGCCTCCCATACGATGCAATAAATTAATTAGCCAGTCAGTATTAATTTAAACAACCCAATGAAACAAATTGTAACAGTTTTAAAACAGAATAAAGTGCAAGTAGATCTGTGCCGGTTTGCTGTGCGATGTGACCATCCGGCTCAGCAGGACCAGTTCATAGCAGCTATGGCCCTGGGGATGAAGCTGTTCCTGAGTCTGGAGGTGCTGGCGTAGAAGGACTTATATCGTCTGCCCGATGGTAGAAGTTCAAACAGACTGTTGCAGGGGTGTGAGGAGTCTTTGTGGATGCTGGTGTCTTTTCTGAGGCATCGTGTGTTGTAGATGCCCTCCAAGGCTGGTAGCTGTGCCCGATGGTCCTCTGAGCTCTATGGACTGTGATCAAGAACGTGCATCAGCGTATTCACTTTCTGAGAATATTCAGTGTGAGAGGTTTCTCTCAAATATCTGCAGAAGCCCTAGAGAAAGTATTCTGACATGATGTATCTCAGCCTGGTGTGGCAACTGCTCTGCAGAGAGTGATGAGCCCAGTCCATCACAGGCTCATCACTTCCTCCCTTCCACTCCATCCTCGCGATGTGATCAATTAGGAATGCTGGAGGTACCGCCAAGGATAACTGCTACCCTGGCCATTCTCTTTTCTCTCATCTCTCTTCAGGGAGTAGAGGTGCTTGAAAGCCTGGAAGTCAAAGCTTAAGGCAGCTTCTTCCTCACTGCTATCGACTCGAGAACCAATCACCCCTTTCACACCTCCATCGCAGAGGTGCTGCCATGCACTCCACCTCATTCAGTTATGCCGTTATTGCACTTTTTGTGTACTGCTTCAGATTTGCACCACAATCTCGCACTAGTCTGCGGGTTGTGCATGTTGCTGTATTTACGCTGCTTATTCTGTGAGTTAAATGTGAACAGGAATTTCATTGCAGCGCTGTAGGGCTACACTGCTGGGAATGCCATCCTTCAGAGAGATGTTATCATGGAGGGCTGACAGCGGAGTTCATGAGTTCCAGAAGCAGAATTAGGCCATTCGGCCCATCAAGTCTACTCTGCCATTCAATCATGGCCTATCTATTTTTCTCTCTCAACCCCATTCTCCTGCCTTCTCGCCGTAACCTCTGACACCCGGACTAATCAAGAACCTGTCAATCTCCACCTTAGAAATATCCATTCACGGCCTCAAAAGCCGTCTGTGGCAATGAATTACACAGATTCACCACCCTCCGACTAAAGAAATTCCTCCTCATCTCCTTTCTAAAGGTACATCCTAAAGGAGTCTTGAATCTGAAGCATTAACTCTGTTTCTCTTTCCAGTGATGATGCTTGACCAGCTGAGTGGTTTTTGTCTTACATGACTGCCCAGTTTATATTTGAGCACTGTGGATGAATGGCAATGGTATGATGACATGTATTGGAGGGTGGCAGAGTGTCTTGAGATCTACTGCACTTCCTGAGGTTGTGGTGGTGGCAGCGCCAGAGACCCGGGTTCAATCCGATCTATGGGTGCTGTCTGTACGGAGTCTGTAGGTTCTTCCCGTGACCTGCGTGGGTTTTCTCCGGGAGCTCTGGTTTCCGCCCACACTCTAAAGACGTACAGGTTTGTAGGCTGATTAGCTTGCTAGAATTGTAAATTGTCCCTAGTGTGTGTAGGATAGTGTTAGTGTGCAGGGATCTCGGTGGGCCGAAGGGCCAGTTTCTGCGCTGTATCTCTGAACTAAAGTAAAATGATTTGTGAGCAATGGATGTGTTAGAACTATTTGTGACCATGGAATAAATGGCAATGGGCTGACTGCAAGAATATGGAATGAGTGTAGAGGTGTACGACAAGGCCTGTATGGACAGGGCCGGCTGTAGGTTCTGTTTCCGTGCCTCTAATTCAACAGTATCTGAAAAGATTCTGACACGATGTATCTCAGCCTGGTGACACAATTCTGACACGATGTATCTCAGCCACGATGTATCTCCCAATGTTCTAACCAACATATGGCCCTCAATCATAAGTGGACAGATGGAATGCGTTTCTTTTTGCTTGCAGTGAAGAACTTTGTCTGCACTGCTCTGTACAAGACTTGCTGACACTGCACTACCTGCAAGCCCCACTAGGTGTAAATATCACCAACAATTTGACCTGCTCCATTCACATCGATTATACAGCCAAGAAAGGTCACGGTGGCGCAGCGGTAGAGTTGCTGCCTTACAGCGAATGCAGCGCCGGACACCCGAGTTCCATCCCGACTACGGGTGCCGTCTGTACGGAGTTTGTATGATCTCCCCGTGACCTGTGTGGGTTTTCTCCGAGATCTTCGGTTTCCTCCCACACTCCAAAGACGTGCAGGTTTGTAGGTTGATTGGCTTGGTAAATGTAAAAATTGTCCCTAGTGGATGTAAGAGAGTGCTAATGTGTGGGAATCGCTGGTCAGTGCAGACCCGGTGGGCCGAAGGGCCTGTTTCCGTGCTGTATCTCAAACCTAAACTAAACTAAAGCACACTGATGCCTCTTCTTTCTAGGATGACTGTGGATACTGTTCACGTCCCCAATGACTCTTCCCAACACCTGCAGATGCACCATGGGCAGCACATCACTGCGTTGCATCACGGCTTGGTTTGGGAACAACCACAAGACCACAAGAAATCAAACACTGGCCTCCTTCCCATTGACTCCTTCCAGACCACGCTGCCTCGGGAAAGCAGCCAACATCCACTCACACCCTGCTCATTCGCTCCTCTCTCTATCTCTCGTTGAGCAGAATACACAAAAGCTTGAAAGCACATACCACCGGATACAAGAACAGTTTCTTCCCTGCTGCCCTCAGATTCTTGAATAGACCGCTCTTATGGTAAGGATGTATTTTTGTTCTTCCAATCTACCTTGTAGCGGCCCTCACACTTTTCTGTTTCCCTGCAGTTTCTCTGTAGCAGTAACACCAGATTCTGCACTCTGTTTATTTTCTCTTTTGCAGTGCCAGCTGTACTCTTGTATGTCATGATCTGTGTGGATAGCCCACACACAAAGCTTTTCACTGTATCTCAGCACATGTGGCAATAATAAACCAGGACAAATACATACCATCCTCTTACTCCCGCCAGCAAATGCCTCCCTGACGTAAAGGGCTCCCACTGCATTTTCCATGTTGCCATTGATGTAGCTGGCACATTCTCGCCACCGTGCCTCTTCCACGCTGGTACCATACAATGCCTGCCGTGGTTGATTAAGATGAAAGTAACTGTTATATTCATAAATATTGATCACCGGATTTTGCATGATGTTTGGAAACAATTCAATGGTATCAGTTGTAACATAAATTTTTAAAACATGAAACATTAGTACAGGTATCAGAGGTTATGGGGAGAAGGCTGGAGAATGGGGTTAGGAGGGAGAGATAGATCAGCCATGATTGAATGGCAGAGTAGGCAATGGGCCGAATGGCCTAATTCTACTCCTATTCCTTATGACCTTATGATTAGAGAGGCAATATTATCTAACAGTTCTCGCGAACAGTAAACATGAATGTAGATGGAGAGAGAATGTTTGTTTCCATGCTGTATCTTCCAATCCAATTCAAATCAAATCCTTCTGAAGCACAGTACATTTATAATTTGCATTTGTGAGGTGTTCCTGTTGCACGCTAGGAGGTGCCATCAATGACATAGCAGAATTTGGCGTCATAGGATAAGGTAGGATAACAAGATAGGACGCAGCTACGACAAAGTTGCAGATTGCTTCTGCATCTTTCTCCACAGAGTCTCCTGTGGTCAAACCACATGACAACAAACATCATATAATATCCTTAGTGCCACTCTTGAAAATCCAAACAGACCAGTATCTTGGCATGAAAGGGAAAGATAAGATGCAAGAACAACAGAAGAGAGTGTCCGAAGCTGGAGCTGTTTATGCTGCTGAAAGTGCAGCAGATCAAACTGAGCAACAACTCATGGAAACACAGTTCCCAAGGCTGCCGCCTGCCATAGGCTGCTTTGTGTTTACAGATTCACAATAATCTGCATGGTCAACTCACTGGATTTTCCATCTTACTTTGAGCAATAAACTCATCAGCTTACACAAGCTGTTTTATGACATCCTCTGGTGTCTGAGACCATGTAAATAGGAAGACGATAATGGACCAAAGTTATTTGGCTCCAGGATTAACAATGGCTTTTCATCTCCTCACTCATATCTTAATTGAAAACATAATGCACAAAAGTATGCAGAGGCTACTTTGTATATACACTTGTAAAATCCCTAAGTTGTAACTTATTAATAAACAGAAAACCTGCTGACTCAACAGGGCGTGATCGTGTAACTGATTCCAACAGCAGCTTCTCCTAGCCTGATTTGACAAAGGATTGTGGCCAAAATGATAGCACATCTTCCAGCATACAGCGCCAGAGTTCGATCCTGACCTCGGGTGCTGCCTGTGTGGAGTTTGCATGTTCTCCCTGTGGCCACATGGGTTTCCTCCCACATCACAAAGACATGTGGGTCTGTTGGTTAATTGGCCTCTGTAAATAACCCCCAGTGTGCAGGGAGTGGGTGAGAAAGTGGGATAACATAGCACTAGATGGTCAACGTAGCTTTGATGGGCTGAAAGGCCTCTTTCTATGATGTATCACAAAACTATACAAAATAGTGTCTGATCTATTGCAGTTTTTATTGCGTTATTGTAACAGTCTAGATAACTAAAATCTATAAGTGCAGCATAGTTGTCAAACTCTGTTGTACCCAATTTTAATCTTTAGTCAATAGATTGGTTCAACAAAGAAGTAACGTATCCATTTTCCTCTCGGTCAGCAACATTGTAAAGTTAGCAGGAAGATTCTTTTGGTCCGAGTTCCTGACGTTTAATTTTAGTTTAGAGATACAGCGCGGAAACAGGCCCTTTGGCCCACCAAGTCCCCACTGACCAGCGATCCCACACACTGCCGTTATTACGCACACACACTAAGGACAACTTACATTTATACCAAGCCAATTAACCTACAAACCTGTATGCCTTTGGAGTGTGGGAGGAAACCGAAGATCCCTGGGAAAACCCATGCAGGTCACAGGGAGAACGTACAAACTCTGTACAGACAGCACCTGTAGCCAGGAACGAACCAGGCTCTCTGGCACTTTAGGTGGGAAGTGTATCTTGTTCATGAAGACTTCAGCAATAAACCACTCCCAACACACTGCTTGCTGAACAAAGCAGACCTCAGGCTTGAGGATGAGTGATCTTGATAAAGCCCAAAGTGAGCATTGTTGAGCAGGACCTTGGTCAGAGCTTCTACCTTCACAATTAATAATTAATTATAGTCTGATCGAAGGATTATAAAAAGTTTACAACAGTTGAAGAGGTTATTCAGCCTATTGTATGTGCGCTGGTCAAAAGAGTCACCAAACTGCAATGGGTAGATTAAGCAGTATGACATTTGCCATCGTTTAACACCTCAAATATAAACAGAAATAAAGCTGGCGAGAGTGCCGAATAGATTCACAAAGATGTAGTCTGGGTTAGAGGGTTTGAGTCATAAAGAGAGATTGGATAGACAAAGGATTTGATTCTCCTGGAGTGAAGGAGGCTGAGAAGCAACATGATGAAGGTCTAGAGGATTATGGAAATAGAGTAAGCGGCCAGTGCTTGTTTCCCATGGTAAGGAGTTTCAAACGAGAGGTCATTACTTAAAGTGAGAGGGAGAGGTTTAACGGGGATTTGGGCTATCAATTTTTCCATACACTGTGGTTGATATCTTGTATGAGCTCCCTGAAGCAGGAACAGTAACAACATTTAACAACAGTGACACACTGAGTGGCACGGTGGTGCAGCGGTAGAGTTACTGCCTACAGCGCCCTGGTTCAATTCTGACTGTGGATGCCGTACTGTACGGAGTTTGTATGTTCTCCCTGTGACCACACGGGCTTTCTCCGGGTGATCTGGCTTGCTCCCACACTCCAACAATGTACGGGTTTGTAGGTTAGTTGGCTTCTGTAATTGGCAACTCTACCGTTGTGCCACCGTGCCACCCCAATCTCTACCAATTACTTTCAACTCGATCTTCTGTGTATGGAAAATGTGACCTTCTATCCATTCTATTGAACCCCATTATAATTTTATAGACCTCAAATCTTCACTCAGCCTCCACGGTTTCCTACTTCCTTCCTGGTCTACTTCCTCAGAAGGCTTAGGAAGTTCAGCATGTCCCCAACAACTCTCACCAACGTCTACAGCACCATAGAAAGCATTTTATCAGGATACATCACAGCTAGGTTTGGGAACGGCTCCATCCAAGACCGCAAGAAATTGCAGCAAATTGTGGACGCAGCCCAGACCATCACACAAACCGACTTTCAATTGACTCCATTTATACCACACGCTGCCTCGGTAAGGCCAGCCGCATAATCAAGGACGAGTCGCACCCCAGTCACTCCCTCTTCTCCCCTCTCCCATCAGGCAAGAGGTACAGAAGTGTGAAAACGCACACCTCCAGATTCTGGTACAGTTTCTTCCCAGCTGTTATCAGGCAACTGAATCATCCTACCACAACCAGAGAGCAGTGCTGAACTACTATCTACCTCTTGGGTGACCCTCGGACTATCCTTGATCGGACTTTGCTGGCTTTACCTTGCACTAAACTTTATTCCCTTATCATGTTTCTCGACACTGTAAATGGCTCGATTGTAATCATGTATTGTCTTTCTGCTCACTGGATAGCAGGCAACAAAAGCTTTTCGCTGTACCCATGACAATAAAGTAAACTGTAACTATACTATAAAATCTGTTGCAAAGAAACCATGCCCAGTTCATCCAATCTTCCTCAACCCTCTTAAAACTCCTATATATCCTCTGTGTAATTGCATGTTTCCTGGAATACGCTGGCTTGAACTGTACAAAGTACTCAAATTATGTCCTAGTTAGCATTGTATACCATTTTTGTGTTACGTTAGTACCCAGTTTGGACAATCTATGACCAGTAATTTTGGGGATAACAGCATCCCTTTTTAACCACTGGGTCAACTTTAGCATCATCTGCCAATAGCTTTGTCAAGCCTCCTGTATTCAGTCCAAATCATAAGTACACATTACAAAAAGCAGGCGCCAAATATTGAGCTGAGTGGAACTCCACCATTAATAGGCTTCAGCTCACAGATACACCAATGACACGTTGCTTCCTACTAAGAACGTGTCCTTGGGTCTGGTTTGCCACTTCCCCTTAGATCCCCTTGTTCATTTTCAGCAACCTGCTATCTTTGGCCTTAACAAAGGCCTTGTTAAAATCCATGACAATCACATTAAAGGCACTGCCTTCACTGATCTTCCTTGCTTCTGTCCTCCAATAAATTGATCACATTAATCATATTTCACCTTCCCTTAACACAACAAGTTTGTACGTTCTCCCCTTGACCTGCGTGGGTTTTCTCCGAGATCTTTGGTTTCCTCCCACACTCCAAAGATGCACAGGTTTGTAGGTTAAGTGGCTTGGTATAAATGTAAAAAATTGTCCCTAGTGTATGTAGGATAGCGTTAATGTGTGGGGATCGCTGCTCTGTGTGGACTCAGTGGGCCAAAGGGCCTGTTTCCACGCTGTATCTCTAAACTAAACTAAAATAAACAAACTCAAACTATGCAGATTATTCCAGTTCCTCTCATAACAAAGACTCAGCAACTCATAATGGAGGTCTGCAACTAGGCTTTGTTAATTTTGATGATAAAGTAGAAATGGAGACCAAACTGGTCATTCGCCTGTAAAGTAGTGAGAACCAGAAGTGAACATAGACCAGTACAGCACAAGAACAGGCCCTTCGGCCCACAATGTCTGTGCCAAACATGATGCTAAGACCATCTCTTAGCTGCCTGCACCTAATCCATATCCCTCCAGTCCCTGCATATCCATATGCCTATTGAAAAGTCTCTTAAATGCCTCTATCGTATCTGCCTCCACCACAGCATGTTCCACGCACTCACCAGTGTAAAAAAACTTGCTCTTCACATCTCTTTTAAGCTTTGTCTTTCAAACCTGTTCACTGCCAAGTTTTTTTTACACTATTGGCCATGACCCAAGTGTACTCAGGGGTGACACTGAACAGGTTAAAGCTATGCCCTCTAGTATTTGATTTTTTCATCCGGGGAAAAAAGGTTCTGACTGTCTACCCTATCTATGCCTCGCATAATTTTATCTACTTCTGCTATCAGATCTTCCCGCAGCCTCTGGCATTCCAGAGTAAGTTGCTTGGGCTCAGCATACCGGTAAGAAAAAGGGTGAGTCGATTAGTACCGGTAGATTAAATCAGTTAAATGCATAATACATCAGTATCACAAAGAAGTCTTTAACCACTGCTGACAACATGTTCCTGCTGTGGAGAGGAGGGAGGGGGGAGAGGAGGGAGGGGGAGAAGAGGGAGGGGGAGAGGAGGGAGGGGGGAGAGGAGGGGGGGGGAGAGGAGGGGGGAGAGGAGGGGGGAGAGGAGTGGAGGAGGGTCGGGCGCTGCGCAAATGCGGGAGGGGTTTGGGCCCAGCGGGTCTGTTAGGTCTAATTAGTCTGACCTTTAACTGCTCGGTGGCGGCTCCAGGGCTGAGCGGTGAAGGAGATGCCCGTGGCTGAGAGCGGCAGTAGGAGTGGCGATGCTGAGCAGGAGCTGGAGGGCTGAGCGGTGATGGCAGCGATGGAGACGCCCAGGGTTTAGATCGGCGACGGCAGTGGCGGTGTGATGGCTCAGCGGGAGCTGGAGAGTGGAGCGGCGGCCATGATGGAGACGCCCGGAGTTTAGAGCGGGAAGAAGAAGCAGCGCGATGGATCAGTGGGGCTCCGGGGCCCTGCAATGAAGGAGACGCCCGTGGTTTGGAGTGGCGGCAGCAGTGATGGCGGGGGCTCTGTGGTGGAGCGGCGGACATGATGGAGACTCCTGGGGTTTGGAGCGGGGGCGGCGGCTGTGTGATGGCTCAGCGGGAGCTGGAGGGCGGGACGGAGCGGCGGCCATGATGGTGACACCCGGGGTTTGGAGCGGCGGCAGCGGTGATGGCGGGGGCTCTGGAGTGACGGCTGCGGTGATGGCGGGGGCTCCGGAGCACCGGCCATGATGGAGACGCCCAGGGTTTGGAGTGGGTGCAGCTGCGGTGACGCTCCCCCCACTTGGGCCGCGGGGCCAAACGGGCATCTGGCGGGAAGTGGGAGTTGAACGAATATTACGACCCTCCCAACTGCGCACGCGCAGTCACCCAGCGGCCATCTTACATAAGTGTAGGCGCTGGTCTGGCGGCCATCCTACGTGAGGACCGGCCCCGACTGCGCATGCGCTGGTTTTTAAAAACTTTAAAATGTGAATAACTTTAAAAATATAACACCAATTTCAATAAAACTACCATTTTTACCATTAAAGCGATGACGGTGAGTAAGGTGGGCCTAAAATTGTTGCGCTATCTTGTACCGTTTTGGCTGAGGTTCAATCACAAACAAACAAACGAGAGTTTTAGTATATAGATGACAGTTGAACATATTAACTTCTGACTCTTGAGTTGTGGTCACGCCATTACGGGAAGGATGTGGGTGCTTTGGAAAGGGGGCACAGGAGCTTTACCTGAATGATGGCTGGACTAGAGGATATTAGCTACAACTAGACCAAGTGACCTGTTGGGCCCAAACCTCTCCTGCATTGGTGCAGCACCCTGTCCACCCCCCCTCCCCTCTCTCCTCAACCCCCCCTCCCCTCTCCCTTCTCCCCCACTCCCCCCTTCCCCCCCTCCCCTCCTTTTAAATTTTAAAATGTGAATAACTTTAAAAATATATGACTGATTTCAATAAAACTACTTGCATTATCACTAAAGTGATAATGGTGAGTAAGTTGGGCCTAAAATTGTCACGCTATCGTGTACCGTTTTGGCTGAAGTTCAGTCACAAACAAGATAACAAACGAGAGTATTAATATATAGATGAGAGGTTGGACAGTTTTGGATTGTTATCTCCGGAACACCAGAAGTTGTGGGAGACCTGATAGACGTATTATAAGTTAGTAGAAACATAGACATAGAAACATAGAAAATAGGTGCAGGAGTAGGCCATTCGGCCCTTCGAGCCTGCACCGCCATTCAATATGATCATGGCTGATCATCCAGCTCAGTAGCCTGTACCTGCCTTCTCTCCATACCCCCTGATCCCTTTAGCAAAAAGGGCCACATCTAACTCCCTCTTAAATATAGCCAATGAACTGGCCTCAACTACCTTCTGTGGCAGAGAATTCCACAGACTCACCACTCTCTGTGTGAAGAAATGTTTTCTCATCTCGGTCCTGAAAGACTTCCCCCTTATCCTTAAGCTGTGACCCCTGGTTCTGGACTTCCCCAACATCGGGAACAATCTTCCCGCATCTAGCCTCTCCAACCCCTTAAGAATTTTATATGTTTCTATAAGATCCCCCCTCAGTCTTCTAAATTCCAGCGAGTACAAACCCAGTCTATCCAGTCTTTCCTCATATGAAAGTCCCGCCATCCCAGGGATCAATCTGGTGAACCTTCTCTGTACTCCCTCAAAGGCAAGAACGTCTTTCCTCAGGTTAGGAGACCAAAACTGCACACAATACTCCAGGTGCGGTCTCACCAAGGCCCTGTACAACTGCAGCAGAGGCAGAGATAGGGAAGACAGTCTGAATCTTTTTTACAGGTTAGAAGCATCAAATACTACAAGGCATAGCTTTAAGGTGAGAGGGGTAAAGTTTAATGGAGGTGTGCGGGGATATTCTTTTTACACAGAGTGTTTTGGGTGCCTGGAAAGCACTATCATGGTTGTGGTGAAAGCAGATACAATAGCGGCGTTTAAGATAATTTTGTATAGGCGCGTGGATATGCAGGGAATGAAGGGATATGGATAAGGGTTGGTCTTGGCTTCATGTTCAGCACAGACAAGGGCCTATACTTGTGCTGTACTGTTCTACGTTCTAAAATGCTGTAAACACTCCATGGGTCAGGCTGCATTAAAGGGAAGTCTTAACTTGATTTCTCTTTCTGCGGATGCAGAAGTGCTTCCAGCATTGTTTGTGATCTTATGGAAGTGCGGCCAGGTAGTCATTGTGGTCTGGTCAAGACAGATCTTGTGATGGGCGTGTAGGCCAGGTACAGGCTGCATACATTCGTGTTCCTGCCACTCGACACTGAGAAAGTGAAAGTCAGTCTACACCGGGAGGAGCAATGATTAATTTAAAAATCCACATTCTCCATCTCTGCACGTAGGCATCCAATCAGCCCAAGCAACACAAAGGCCAAGTGTGCAATCTGGTCAGTTAAAGCTGTTGGACAGGAGAGAGGCCACAGACGTTTAAACAAACTGATTCCCAGGATGCAGGAGAGCCACTATGAGCAGGCATTGAAACTTAGTGACGATCGAGAAAAGCCAGAATGGAAAGCAAATCACTCACAATTACCCAAGTCTTCTTATTTTGAAGAAGTAATTAAGTATGGGGTGGAGAGGTGGTTAACATTAAATGAAACCACATGTTAAAAGTTGAACATTCGAGGATTAAAACTAGCACCACATTTTGTACTCTGCGGAAATGCTCTAATTATTATAATTGCTGAAGAATAACAGATGGCCACTTTGTTTGGGCTGCGGTGGCTACATCTTTGTTTAAACTGTGAGCAAATGTTGCTGAGCCTTGCTGTCAGTTATCCTGAGAAAAATGGCCCTCTTTCTTTCTGCAATGTCCCTTTCCTTTGCTCCACTCTATATTTTGTTTACAACCCCACCAACCTCTACATTTTGGATCGCCCTCATTCTTTTTCTGCATTCTATACCTCTCGCAGTTTATTTCATTGCAGTCATTCCTGGAGCAAGGAAAACTGCAGTTTCCAAATTTGCCAACGATACCAAAATAGGTGAACCAAGTGCTTGACCTCTCAAGTCCCCACGTTATAATCCACATAAACTACCCATTTATGAATTAATAATTCATTACTAATTTTTAAAGGAATATTGGATAAATATTTGAATAGTAGGACAATAAAGGATGATAAGTTAAAACTGGTGTCGTGGGATAAATTCAGCATGGTTTTAGTAATGAAGGACTAAATTACCTCCTGTGTCACGTATATATATTTCAATATGGAATTTTAAATAAACCCATTGCCCTGCGCGATGGTAGAGTTGCTGCCTTACGGCGAATACAGCGCCGGAGACCCGGGTTCCATCCCAACTACGGGTGCTGACTGTACGGAGTTTGTACGTTCTCCCCGTGACCGCGTGGGTTTTCTCCGAGATCTTCAGTTTCCTCCCACACTCCAAAGACGTACAGGTTCGTAGGTTAATTGGCTTGGGTTTGTATACTTGGTATAAGTGTAAATTGTCCCTAGTTGTGTGTAGGCATATGTTAATGTGTGGGGATCGCTGGTTGGTACGGACTCGGTGGGCCGAAGGGCCTGTTTCCGCACTGTTTCTTTAAACTAAACTAAACATTAAACCATTATCAGAGACATGAAACCTCTGCTTCTCATTCTGTAGCTCTGCATATCAATTTTCAATTTAATTCAATTTTCAATTTAAAAAAATTATTGGCATGATAAGATACATCATTATATTGCCAAAGCATATCTTTATTTTAAATCTCAAAGACGTGCTGATTGCTAGATTAATTAGCTGCTGCATATTACCCTTGTGTATAAGGGAGATCGAACAGAAGAGTTTAAAGCGATTTTAGATTTAGATTTAGAGGTACAGCGCAGAAACAGGCCCTTTGGCCCACTGGGTCCGCGCCGCCCAGCGATCCCCGCACACTAACACTATCCTACACCCACCAGGGACAATTTCTACATTTGCCCAGCCAATTAACCTACAAACCTGTACGTCTTTGGAGTGTGTGGGAGAACAGGCTACAGGGGACTAAATGGGGAATTATATTGGTGGAATAGCTCAGAGGTAACATGGACACAGCGGGCAGAATGGCTTCCTTTTACGTCTTAAGGAAAAAAAGAAATAAATCTGTCTCTTTGGACAAGTACATCTCTTTTCTTTCTCTTTCTCCTTGTCTTCTCATCTTTCATAAAAACATAAAGCCAAAATTGACAGCCTGAAAGCTTTGGAGATGATATAATATCTCCTGGGATATGAAACATTGTGTCTCTTGCCAAGGTTCAGCCTGATTCTCAAACACACCAGATGAACACACACAGTATCAGAGGCCTTGTAGGAATCAGGCCAGTGGGCACGGACCATCAGGCCTAGTGTGAATGACGTTCCTCTCCGCTAATCCTGCAAACCCTGGCGGAGTTGACAGTGATGGATATTATTGAGTCAGATTCCGGCACAGTTGCTTCTGCCATGATCACGTTTCATTGGCAGTCTGTGGACTCAAGAAATTATGATTATCACTTTTGACAACTGTAAAAACAAGACGAGGTGTGAAGTATAAGAAATATGACCTTCAGTGCCATACTGACGAAAGAATAACCAGTAAACCAAATAAAATACAAATGAAAATGTTGAACGATTTAATACCTTGTGGTAGTTTGCGCGGGTATCCTTGTATCGCCTGCTCAGGTTACTGACACGATCTATAACCAGCCGCCAGACCAGATAGTTCTGAAGAGTGCTGTAAACATTAGAGTGAAATTCATGAGTTTCACTCCTGGACATCCAGCAGAGAAAAGACTTAAAACAGCATTAAAAATACTGGCTGTTAAAACCTCCACATTTGTCCTTTTTCCAGGCATCTTCATGAGGAATCGCTGCTGAGGTTGGGCCTTGAAACAGAAAAGCTGATCATAACATAAACAGAAATGCTGGAAGATCTCGGCCAGTCTGCAGCATCTGTGGAAAGAGAAACCAGATAACATTTCAAGTTGTTTCTCTTGACTGGCTGAGTTCTTTCCAACTTCCTCTATTGAACTGATGGAACTATCCAATCTTCAAGCCTACTGGGCAGGGCAGGTTTAATTCAGATTAAAATGAGGTGTTGCATTTGGGCAGGACTTGAAGAGTAAATGGTGGGACCCTGGGGAGTGTGGTCGAACCAGAGAGACCTAGGGGTACAGGTGTACGGTGCCATGAATGAAGCAAAGGTGGTGAAGGCAGCGTTTGGCATGCTTGTCTTCATTAGTCAGTGTACTGAGTACAGGAGTTGGGAGGTTGTGTACAGCTATACAAGACGTTAGTAAAGGCCACATTTAGAGTCCTGTGTACAGTTCTGGTCACCCTGCTACAGGCAGGATGTTATTAAACTGGAGAGGATGGAGAATAGCTTTATAAGGAAGTTACTGGATCTGTAAGGTTTGAGTGGAAAGGGAGGCGGGACAGGCTGGGTCTTATTATCCTGGAGTGCAGGAGTCTGCTGGTGACCTTTTACAGAAAATTATAAAACCACGACGAGCATACATGAATAGCCACAGCCTTTGCCCCAGGGTAGGGAAGTCAAACAATAGGGGGCAGGGGCTAAAGGTGAGAGGGGAAAGCGACCTGAGGGGCAACATTTCACACGAAGGGTGGTGGTACATGGAACCAGCTGCCAGAGGAGGTAGTTGAGGCAGGCACTGTTACAACATATAAACTACACCTGGACATTTATTCACAAAATGCTGGAGTAACTCAGCAGGTCAGGCAGCATCTCAGGAGAGAAGGAATGGGTGACGTTTCGGGTCCCGAAACGTCACCCATTCCTTCTCTCCTTATATGCTGCCTGACCAGCTGAGTTACTCCAGCATTTTGTGAATAAATACCTTTGATTTGTACCAGCATCTGCAGTTATTTTCTTAAACTACACCTGGACAGGTACACGGATGGGAAAGGTTTGGAGGGAAATTTCCAAGTTCTGCTTGAACGTCATGAACACTCAATGTTTTAGAGTCGGTCCTGGCATCAAGTTCAGCACAGACATTGTGGGCTGAAGGGCCTTTATTGTGTAGTACTGTTTTATGTTCTATTAGTCATGAAAGTAAATTACCGTCTGATGAATCCAGACCTAATTCCAATTTAAATAACAGTATGAAATGAAATCATGCTGATTATACAGGCATATCAAAATGTGGCATTTTAAGGATAGACACAAAAAGTTGGAGTAACTCAGCGAGTCTGAAGAAGGGCCACGATCTGAAAGGTCACCCATTCCTTTTCTCTTGAGATGCTGCCTGACCCACTGAGTTACTCCAGCTTGTTGTTTAAACCAGCATCTGCAGTTCCTTCTTACACATAAGGTATTTAAAGGTTTCAACCCTATTTATGTAACTGTGGTTCTGAGCAGATTATTTGTATGGAAGATGGAGCATTATATTTGCCAAATAATTTTCCTGCTGGGCAGGGACTTTGGACAACTCTCCACTTGTATAATAGGTCGGGTGTTGATGCATCCAATAAGCACCTACCTAAGGTTGGCAAAGAGTTCCCCTTTCCTGGCCTCCCTCATGTGAACGCTGTTCCCTTCGGCTAACCCTGTAAATTCTGGCAGCGCTGACAATGGGAGAAATCTGGCAAATCTGCCACAGCCCCGTTATTGATGGTGCCTCCCAATCCAAATGGAAACCAGATGACTTCAAAGAGAAGGTGGGATTGCCTTGCTGGTCTGAAAACAGCAGTCTCTTATCAACCTATTCAATTTGGTCTGCAAATAATATGCTCCTGGTTAAAACGGTTTTCTTTCTTAGCTGGAGAATGCAACATTTTGATTGTTCAAGGCCATTTTGGTAAGAACCAGGGAATCGAGAATCTCTCACCTAAAATATAAAAGCAAGCATGCAGCACAAGCACATTTAAAACTCCAATGGTTTTACCTCTTGGAATATTTGGGGAGGATGTACTTAAGTTTCTGAAGATATTCAGTGCCATAGACCACAATTTCTTCTTCTGGATGGACTTCAACGTTGACACTTGACATGACCCCCTGAATGAACTGCATCCAGTTAAATCCCTGAGGCACATCAATGAGGATAATCAGCCCTTATCATTATTAACAGTGGAGGCTTTCCCCAGTGGGGACTTAACTACCCCCCACTATTCCCCCAGCATCCAGGCATGCCCTCAGGCACACAGTTTAAAAAAAGACATTGTCCTTTATTTAAATTGTTAAGAACACCATAGAGAAAACTGGCTATTAAAATGCCCAAACTGGTTCGCATGCTACGGGCAAACTTGGCATAAACCTTCTCAGAGGCAGCAGCGCTATGCAACACAAATAAAATTAATTAACTCACAATTCTTAGAAAATAGAATAAATGCCTGTATTTTTATGGAATCTTTGGTAACTCTTTCAGCATTATGTTAGCTTAGTTTAGTTTAGTTTAAAGATACAGCACATAAACAGGCCCTTCGGCCCACCAAGTCCATGCTGACCAGCGATCCCCTACACTAGCACTATCCTACACACCAGAGACTATTTTATAATTTTACCGAAGCCAATTAACTGATATGTCTGGATGTCTTTGGAATGTGGGAGGAAACCGGAGCAACCGGAAAACCATACAAACAGACAGCATAAGTAGTCAGGATCGAACCCGGGCGTCTGGCACTGCAAGGCGGTTACTACCGCTGTGCCACCGTGGTTGTGCAGGTTGAAATTCCTGGTCTGCCATTCCGTGTTGTGGTGACTCCAGTGGTCCTGCGTGCTTTGAATCCATAGTATCGACATGTACTAATTCACTCATTCAAATTAAGATCGAAAAATAAACAGTTGTAATCCGCAGCTAATTAAATTGTTAATGCAACGTTTGAGATCACCCAACAGTTTCTGACATTAAGGAGTTGTTGAATTATAGACAGTTTTGGGAAAACACCCGAACTGCCTGTGCTGCACAGCGGCCCCGTGGCACAGCGGGATGTTTGCTGCCTTAAGCCCCTGTCCCACCGGCGATGTTTTAGGTGACTACAGCCGACTAGGCCGTCGCCACACGGTCGCCGGGGTGTCGCGGGCACGGTCGTGAGTCATCTCCAAAGAGGCGCTGGATTTTGAAAATGTTAAAAAAATTTCGGCGACTGTTATTTTGACGCCAATGATCGTAGCTTGACGTCTCCTGACGTAGGCGCTGTCGTGGGTTGTCGCCAGGTGACGTAGGTTGTCGCCAGGTTGTCACCAGGTGACGTAGGTTGTCGCCGGTGCTGACTTCGGTGAATTCCAAGTGTGGACATGATCTGATCTTCCATCAGTGTAATGTGTCCATAAATGATGTAAGGTTTTGTACGTTTTTGCACTTGTATTCTGTTTAAAGTTTGAATTTTAAAGTTGGAAGTTGGAAGTTTATTGAAATTTATTGAAGTTTATTACAATATTTTTGTATGCACTGTTGTATGTTCTTATCAACCTTTTGAAAATTTTTGTTTGAATATCAATAAAGGGAATTCTTCACATTTTGATGAAAAATTGATGTATGAAGTTATTGTATTTCAGAGTAGTTTCTCATGGCATCACTTTCAAATAGTCATGATGCAGAATGATTGGAAACCCTACCATACACCCCCTATTATAGGGAAACTGGGTGAAACGTGAATTGTCTTCAGTCTTCAGGGTCATAGCTTGTCGCGGGTAAACGGAGGTTGACTTCGGTTGTTGTAGGTTGTCGTAGGTGCAGTCATAGGTGGTTGCGACGATTGTGTCGTCGGTTGTCGGTAGCTTGACGTCGACTAGGTGGTAGGTTGTTGTAGCTTGTCGTAGACATTGTCATAGGGGGGGTCCAGTCGCCGTTTTTTCGGCGACCTTCTACGACTATGACAGTCACTGGCAGTTGCCTTAAAAAACGCCTAAATGGGACAGGGCCTTTACAGCGCTTACAGTGCCAGAGTCCCGGGTTCGATCCTGACTACGGGTGCTGTCTGGACGGAGTTTGGACATTCTCCCTGTGACCTGTGTGGGTTTTCACCGAGAACTTTGGTTTCCTCCCACACTCCAAAGACGTACCTGTTTGTAGGTTAATTGGCTTTGGTATAAATGCCCAATTGTCCCTTGTGTGTGTAGGGTAGTGTTAATGTGTGGGGATGCGGGGATCGCTGATCGGCGCCGAGTACCGGTAGGCTGAAGAGCCAGTATCTCTAAACGAAAACTACTGAAGAGTTATCGTACATTATATCAACAAAGAGAGCTATCTACAGTTGGATAATATACATGCACAAAAGGTTTACTGAGACAAGGAAGCAGTCCAAACAATGACAACAATGAAAGGAGGCATCTGCTCAGCATTAAGTAAAATGTGGTGTTTAGCACCAGAACCTGTTTATTTACAATAAGCAATGAATGAAAATAGCAGCACGAAGAATGACTTACATGGAGGTCAAAGTTTGTTTGGAGCTGAGCAAGTGTCATTTTGTTGTACATCTGTGTAACGTCATGCCTTTCCTCTGGAGCTGTGGTCGCCTATTGTCACAGGAAATATGAACAGTCTGCTGGAAGACACCCGCATTGTATCTGCACTTCCAATTTACTTTACTCAACCAATTACAGTTGCTGCTTGCTTGAACTGAATCTCCTATATTGGAGATCTCAGGCAGTCACCAGTGGACTCATGACTCCTCTCCTGCCCGTCACTTCAGCACTTCACATCACCGCCACACTTTCTGAACAACATTTTAAAAATACATTTGGACAGGTACATGGATATGAGAGGTTAGAGATATGGGCCAAATAGGAAAGGTTTAGATGGATATGGGCTAAACCCAGGCAGGTGGGACTGGTGTAGATGGGGCATGGGCAAGTTGGGCCGAAGGGCCTTGTTTCCATGCTGCATGACTGTCTAAATGGATGGTTGGTATCTTTTGACTCCCATTTCTGATTAAAAGGGTTAATCACAATATGGCCCATTTAGCATCCAAAGCCATTCAAACCAAATGTACAAAATAAGAGAAATGACAAACTTTGGGTCGTGGCAGTGAAACCACCTATCAGGTTTCTTGCGACACAAGAGACCGCCGAAGCTGAAATCCTGAGCAAAAAACAGATTACGTGAGGAACTTAGCGGGCCAGGAGGGAAATGGACAGACAACGTTTCTGGTTTGGACCCTTCTTGAGAGTGAACCTGGTCAAAAGGGGTGAGGGGAAGGGGTTGGGGAATGGCCAGGCAAGTAATAGGTGGTCCAGGTAAGAAGTGATCGACTGGCAGATGAGTCAGGTGTAGAATAGAACAAGTCGAGATAGTACCCAATGCTGGAGGTGATAAGCAGAGAAGACAGAGGGTTGCAAATAATGCGATCAGATTAAAAGCACCATGAAGAGCAAAGTGCAGAAGCAGCAGGAGGGTTGGTGGGTAGATGGTACCGGGGGTGCAGGCAGCGGGAGACTGGGGTGGTGGTTGAGGGTGAAAAAGATATTTGCCAGGACTTTATTCACTGGAGGGATTGTGCTGTAAAGAGAAGCTCTATCAGCTCTATTTTTGATACTCTATGGCTCATAATCCCTTACCCTGTTATAGCAGACAATTGGCAATAACGGACACCATTCACCACCTCCCTACATGGTCTCGACCCGAAACATCACCCATTCCTTCTCTCCCGAGATGCTGCCTGACCTGCTGAGTTACTCCAGCATTTTGTGAATAAATCGATTTGTACCAGCATCTGCAGTTATTTTCTTATACCATTATAACAAAGGTTTACTTAGGTTCATAAACATTAGGGAAACAATTATGCAGTACCAGTATACATGAATGTTTGAGAAACTGACTCCAACATTTGATTGTCTAGTCAAATTGCATCTCACAGTCTTGAAACTTCGTCATTCCATGTTTTTAATGCAACTTACCTTTTTCTGATACATTCGGTTTTCTGAAATATTTATTTACTGCCCAAAATCACATTGATGGTGTGAAAGTTTGGCTTCGCCACAGAGACAAGGTGGATACTGTTCCAGACAGATTTACTGGTGATGAGAGGGCTGTTGATGCTTAATAGACCAAGCAGTTGTTGACTGCTCTCTTTTAATGTGAGGTGTAAATACAGCCGGGTAAACAAATTTTCCACCTTTGTCAGAAGGCAGTGAGGCACTGCATTCTGGGAAACATGGAGCAACATAGTTCATTTCTTAACAGTTACGAGTTCTGTTTTTAGTTCAGACTAATTCTGGGTAAAGAGTACAGAAGATTTAACCAAATACTTACATTTGCCATTTCAATTTCAAGCTCCAGCACTTTCATCATTTCGTCTTCAATAAAAGAGTCATTTTTTGTCATGTTTCTGTCTTCTCTGATCATCTTAGCAACTCCAATCATAAACTGTAAGTAGGCCTCACGTACCTTCAATAAAAGGTAACATCTTTCAATTGTTAGATACAGTGGATACAACCACAAAATGCCTTCTCACCCTTCCATGGTGTTGGGCTAGAAGGGTAAAGCATTGCCGAGCAAACTCCTTATACTCTGTGCCAACAATCCATTTACTTGGGATGTGGGCAAAACTGGTACTTATTACTGAATAGCAGAGCCCCAAGGATATTTAAAGTGTGGAATTGAGTCACAACTTAGTCTGACAAGATAGAGTTGGCATGTTACTGGAACATTCTGTTTTAATGACATTTTTATGCACACTTTTTGGTTCCAGTCCAAAATTAACAGATGTTTTAAATTCAGTTTTACAATTTGCCATGGAGGGACTTGAACCCACGACTTCTGGCTTCCTGATTCATACCGTAGCATTCAATATTGGGAAATTGGGCACATGTCCAATAGCAACATACAACGAATGACAGCACCATAAATTACATGTCTTCCTGAATTCTAGCATGTGGTCCTAACAGTTTGTTTCTACTTCATCAGCATTAAATGTTAATATTTATGTGAATGTATTAAATATCAAACTGTAAACTATTCAACGAAACAAAGTAGGTGAACTGCCAACTAGAAGTCTTCCCTTCCTCCTGAACTCCAGAACCTTCGAGGAGCTCAGCTACCAATGTTCTAAATAACTAGTTTAGTTAGATATCAATTCCTCTGCTCTCCTGCACACTGGGGTTTAGCTCCTTGCTTAATGGAATGGCCTTTGTTAACTTTGTGAAGGTCCCACAAACTATAAAGAGAACAGTCTGAAGAAGGGTCTCGACCCGAAACGTCACCCATTCCTTCTCTCCCGAGATGCTGCCTGACTTGCTGAGTTACTCCAGCATTTTGTGAATAAATACCTTCGATTTGTACCAGCATCTGCAGTTATCTTCTTATAAAGAGAACATCCTGTTTTACTACTCTGCAACAACAGTAGGTATACCCAAAATGAACTACACATAAAGAAATCGTAGACTCCACACACAATCCGTGTTATTGTACACTAATTCAGTCTTGGGTTTTAGCTACTTTTCCCAGCCAGAATCAAAAATGTGTGTCACGGTGGCGCAGCGGTAGAGTTGCTGCCTTACAGCGCCAGAGACTACAATCCTGACTACGGGTGCTGCCTGTACGGAGTTTGTACCTTCTTCAGGTTTTCTCCCACACTCCAAAGATGTGCAGGTTTGTAGGTTAATTTGCTTCGATAAGGATTGTTTAAAAAGAGTGTGTTGGATGGAGCTCGTGTATGGGGATCGCTGATCGGCGTGGACCTGTTTCCTCGCTGGATCAGTAAACTAAACTCAACTAAAGGTTTGTGTAATCTGTTCATGAACCACTGCTGGGAATTACATTGCTGTAAATGATCACAATTGATTCTGTGCCTATTTCAAATAATATCAAACTATTTTCCATCCACCATATTTTGTTCATCTTATAACTGTTGCACATTCTGTTTACTGCAGTTCATTGGGATTCTTTAAATAGGTTCTGACTGATGAGTAAATAATTCTTGTTTTAATGTAATCCAGACTCCTATGTCACCCTGCCTTCAATTCACAGGGTTATATGTTGTTGTCAAATGACCATTTATTTTATCGTGGAAATAATGTCAGCAAACTATTTTATGTGAATATCATATTGCAGAACAGCTTTCCATTAACTTGTTTAAAAGGTGATGGTAATTCTGCCTCAGAACAAAACACAGACACTGGGCAACTCATGAATAAATGAAATTAGAAAATTTAGATGAACTTCATTTAATTTAGAGATACAGCGTGGAATCAGCCCCTTCGGCCCACCAAGTCCACACTAACTAACGATCCCCTCACACCAACACTATCCTACACATATTAGGAACAATTTACAATCTTTACCGAAGCCAATTAACCTATAAACCTGCACCTCTTTGGAGTGTAGGAGGAAACTGGAGCATCTTCTCTGGTTTGCTTCCAGTACCTCGTGCAAGTAAAGGTAAGAACAGGAAGGTAGGGGAAATGAATGTGTGGCTGAGGAGTTGGTGCAGGGGGCAGGGATTTAGATATCTGGACCTTTGGGATCTCTTCTGGGACAAAGGTGACCTGTACAAAAGGGATGGGTTGCACCTTAACTTGGGGGGTGGGGGAAGGGGGTTAACAACATCCTGGCAGGCATTTTTACAAATGCTATATGGGTGGGTTTAAACTAGATTGACAGGGGGGTGGGACCTCATACAGGACAGAGGCAGGTGAGAGGCTAGATGTTGGTATGGAGGGTGGTGTGGGAAAGGTTAGTGGACAGAATAGGCCGGTAAAAAGCGGAGAGCGAGGAAGGAGGGTCGGTTTAAACTGCATGTATTTTAATACAAGGGACCTGACGGGTAAGGCAGATGAGCTGAGGGCATGGGTGGGTACGAGCGACTGGGACATTGTAGCCATGACTGAAACCTGGTTAAGGGAGGGGCAGGACTGGCAGCTCAATGTTCCGGGGTACAGTAGCTTCAGGAGAGACAGGGGTGAGGAGGGGGGGTTGCATTGTTGGTTAAGGAGGATGTCACGGCTGTGATCAGAGGTAATCTTACAGACGGTTCGTCTAGTGAGGTTATATGGGTGGAGCTGAGGAACAAGAAAAGGATGATCACCTTGTTGGGTGTGTACTACAGACCCCGGAATAGTCAATGGGAATTAGAAGAACAAATGCGTCAGGAGATTGCAGACAGCTGCAGGTCAAATAAGGTTGGTGTAGTAGGGGATTTTAACTTTCCCAATATAGACTGGGAAAATCATAGTGTGAAGGGTTTAAATGGGGTGCAATTCCTCAAGTGTTCAGGAGAGTTTTCTTAAGTTGTATGTAGAAGCCCCCACACGTGAAAGGGCAACGCTGGATCTAGTTTTTGGAAATTGGGAAGGGCAATTTAATGAAGTATTTGTGGAGGAGCCTTTTGGGACCAATGACTACAGTTCGATTAGGTTTAAGATAGTTATGGATCGGGACGATGTTAAAATGCTCAACTGGGGAACTTTGAGGGTATGAGAGAATGTCCCACTCAAATTGACTGGGACAGGTTATTTGAGGGGAAAGGGACTTTGGCCAAGTATGATGTTTTTAAAAGTGTGCTGATGAAAGCTCAGGATATGTACGTCCCCGTAAGAGTGAAGGGCAAGGCAGGCAAACGTAAGGAAGCTTGGCTGATGAGGGAAATTGAGGCGTTGGTCAAAAACAAGAATGATGCATGGGACAGGTATAGGCAGTTGAGATCAAGTGCATCCCTGGAGGAGTTTCGGGGACTAACGAGTAAACTGAAAAGGAGATCAGAAGGGCAAAAAGGGCCAGGATATAACTCTGGTGGGTCCCAAAATATTTTATAAAAACATAAGGGGGAAAAGGGTAACTGGAGAGAGAGTGGGACCTCTCAGGAATCAAAGCAGTCACCTCTGTGTGGAGCCACAGGAGATGGGCAAGGTCCTCAATGAGTATTTCTCCTCTGTATTTACCGAGGAGAAAGACAGTAGGACGGAGGAACTGGGGGCAGTCACTGGAAGTGTCTTGAGAGCAGTCAGTGTTACCGTCGAAGATGTACTGAAGGTACTGTCATGTATGAAGGTAGACAGATCTCCTGATCAGATATATCCGAGGACATTGTGGGAAATCAGAGAGGAAATTGCGGGAGCCCTGGCTGAAATTTACGAGTCGTCCTTAGATACAGGAGAGGTGCCGGAAGACTGGAGGGTGGCAAATGGTGTGCCTCTTTCCAAGAAGGGCTGCAAGTAAAATGCTGGGAACTATAGACCGGTGAGCTTAACATCTGTAGTTGGAAAGTTACTAGAGAGTATTCTGAGGGACAGGTTATACAGGCATTTGGATGGGCAAGGGGTGATTAGGGATAGTCAGCATGGTTTTGTACGTGAGAGGTCGTGTCTCACAAATCTGACATGACCAAAGAGGTTGATGAGGGCAGAGCTGTAGATGTCGTGTACATGGATTTCAGTAAGGCGTTCGACAAGGTTCCACGTGGTGGGCTGCTCCGGAATGTTAGATCGCATGGGATCCAAGGAGAGATTGCTGAATGGATAGCAAATTGGCTTCAAGGAAGGAAGCAGAGGGTGATGGTGGAAGGTTGCTTCTTGGACTGGAGGCCTGTGACTAGTGTTGTGCCTCAGGGTTCGGTGCTGGGCCTGTTACTGTTTGCCATCTACATCAATGATTAGGATGAGAACATTCAGGGCAACATAAACAAGTTTGCAGATGATACAAAAGTGGGTGGTTTTGCAGATAGTGAAGATGGTTGTGAAAGATTGCAGCAGGATCTGGATCGATTGGCCAGGTGGGCTGAGGAATGGTTGATGGAATTTAATACAGAGAAGTGTGAGGTGTTGCATTTTGGGAAGTCTAACAAGGGCAAGACCTACACAGTGAATGGTGGGCCTCTGAGGAGCGTTGTAGAGCAGAGGGAGTGCAGGTGCATGGTTCCTTGGAGGTCGAGTCACAGGTAGATAAGGTGGTCAAAAAGGCTTTTGGCACATTGGCCTTCATCAGTCAGAGTATAGAATGTAGAAGTTGGGAGGTCATGTTGCAGTTGTATAAGACGTTGGTGAAACTAAACTAGATGTTTGTGTAATCTGTTCATGAACCACTGCTGGGAATTACATTACTGTAAATGATCACAATTGATTCTGTGCCTATTTCAAATAATATCAAACTATTTTCCATCCACCATATTTTGTTCATCTTATAACTGTTGCACATTCTGTTTGCTGCAGTTCATTGGGATTCTTTAAATAGGTTCTGACTGATGAGTAAATAATTCTTGTTTTAATGTAATCCAGACTCCTATGTCACCCTGCCTTCAATTCACCGGGTTATATGTTGTTGTCAAATGACCATTTATTTTATCGTGGAAATAATGTCAGCAAACTATTTTATGTGAATATCATATTGCAGAACAGCTTTCCATTAAACTTGTTTAACAGGTGATGGTAATTCTGCCTTAGAACAAAACACAGACACTGGGCAACTCATGAATAAATGAAATTAGAAAGTTTAGATGAACTTCATTTAATTTAGAGATACAGCGTGGAATCAGCTCCATTCGGCCCACCAAGTCCACACTAACTAACGATCCCCTCACACCAACACTATCCTACACATATTAGGAACAATTTACAATCTTTACCGAAGCCAATTAACCTATAAACCTGCACCTCTTTGGAGTGTAGGAGGAAACTGGAGCATCTTCTCTGGTTTGCTTCCAGTACCTCGTGCAAGTAAAGGTAAGAACAGGAAGGTAGGGGAAATGAATGTGTGGCTGAGGAGTTGGTGCAGGGGGCAGGGATTTAGATAGATCTCCAGGGCCAGATCAGATATATCCGAGGACATTGTGGGAAAACAGAGAGGAAATTGCGGGAGCCCTGGCTGAAATTTACGAGTCGTCCTTAAATACAGGAGAGGTGCCGGAAGACTGGAGGGTGGCAAATGGTGTGCCTCTTTTCAGGAAGGGCTGCAAGTAAAATGCTGGGAACTATAGGCCGGTGAGCTTAACATCTGTAGTTGGAAAGTTACGAGAGAATTCTGAGGGATAAGTTATACAGGCATTTGGATGGGCAAGAGCTGATTTGGGATAGTCAGCATGGTTTTGTACGTTAGAGGTCGTGTCTCACAAATCTGACATGACCAAAGAGGTTGATGAGGGCAGAGGTGCAGATGTCGTGTACATGGATTTCAGTAAGGCATTCGACAAGGTTCCCCATGGTAGGCTGCTCTGCAAGGTTAGATCGCATGGGATCCAAGGAGAGATTGCTGAATGGATAGCAAATTGGCTTCAAGGAAGGAAGCAGAGTGTGATGGTGGAAGGTTGCTTCTCGGACTGGAGGCCTGTGACTTGTGGTGTCCCTCAAGGTTCGGTGCTGGGCCCGTTACTGTTTGCCATCTACATCAATGATTAGGATGAGAACATACAGAGCAAGATTAACAACTTTGCAGATGATACAAAAGTGAGTGGTTTTGCAGATAGTGAAGATGGTTGTGAAAGATTGCAGCAGGATCTGGATCGATTGGCCAGGTGGGCTGAGGAATGGTTGATGGAATTTAATACAGAGAAGTGTGAGGTGTTGCATTTTTGGAAGTCTAACAAGGGCATGACCTACATAGTGAATGGTGGGCCTCTGGAGAGCGTTGTAGAGCAGAGGGATCTGGGAGTGCAGGTGCATGGTTCCTTGAAGGTCGAGTCACAGGTAGATAAGGTGGGCAAAAAGGCTTTTGGCACATTTGCCTTCATCAGTCAGAGTATAGAATATATACAAGTTGGGAGGTCATGTTGCAGTTGTATAAGACGTTGGTGAGACCACATTTGCGATATTGTGTTCAGTTCTGGGCACCATGTTATAGGAAAGATATTGTGAAGCTTGAAAGGGTTCAGAGAAGATTTATGAGGATGTTGCCAGGACTAGAGGGTCTGAGCTATAGCAGAGGTTGAGTAGGCTGGGTCTCTATTCCTTTGAGTGCAGGAGAATGAGGGGTGATCTTATAAAGGTGTATAAAATCATGAAAGGAATAGATCGGGTAGATGCACAGAATCTCTTGCCCAGAGTAGGGGAATCGAGGACCAGAGGACATAAGTTCAAGGTGAAGGGGAAAAGATTTAATAAGAATCTGAGGGATAACTTTTTTACACAAAGGGTGGTGGGTGTATGGAACAAGCTGCCAGAGGAGGTAGTTGAGGCTGGGACTATCCCACCATTTAAGAAACAGTTAGACAGGAACATGGAAAGGACAAGTTTGGAGGGATATGGACCAAGCGCAGGCAGGTGGAAATAGTGTAACTTGGACATGTTGTGGGCAAGTTGAGCCGAAGGGCCTGTTTCAACACTCTGACTCTATGACCTGGAGAAAACTCAAGCAGGTCATGTGGAGAACATACGAACTCTGTACAGACAGCACCCGCAGTCAGGATCGAACCCAGGACTCTGGCGCTGTTAGGCAACAACTCTACCGCTGGGTCAATGTGCCGACCTAAAGTACTCTGAGAATCTATGATATGTTCTGCATTGATGGTCTCAGTGCTCACCCTCTTGTAGTTACCATCCCTGAAGTAATAATCCCTGGAGGGCATTCCCAGGCTGGGTTGATCGATCTGCAAGAGGAACAGACAGTGCATGAAGCAAAAGCTGGAAGAACATCCAATGAATGTTGATTCAACAAACTGATTTATTTCAATTATTGCTGCTTCCCCACAACTCAAGGAGAATATACAACGTGTATTGCATAAAAATGACAAGAGATCTGTGATGACAAGCCATATGTGTAACGCTTGGACGTTTGTTGTGTGTGTTTTCCCAGCTCCATGATCGGTGATGACAAGCTCATGGGAATCCTGGAACTTGGTCAACACTCCCCTCTGCAACTGGGTCCTCGACTTTCTGACAAACATTCCCTAACACTGGTGCCCCTCAAGGATGCTTTCTCAGCCCCCGACTAAACTTCTTATACACCCACCACAGTGCAGCCAAATACAAAACCAACTCAATCTACAGGTTTGCAGACCATATGAAAACCAAAAGAAGGCATACCTATTGCCAATGGAATCTAAGGATATGGGGAGAAAGCAGGAACAGGGTAGTGATTCTGGATGATCAGCCATGACCATATTGAATGGCAGTGCTGGCTCGAAGGGCCGAATGGCCTATCCCTGCACCTATTTTCTATGTTTCTAACTTTGGCTTGTCTCCAACAACCCTCAATAACTTCTGTAGATGCACCATAGAAATCATCTTATTCAGATTCATCACAACCTGGTTTGGGAACATCTCCATCTAAGACCGCAAGAAATTGCAGAGGCTTGTGAACGTAGCCCAGACCATCATGCAAACCAGCCTCCCTTCCACAGACTCCGTCTACACAGCAAGACTGCCAGCAAGGACCAGTCTTACCCCAGTCACTCCGTCTGTTCACCTCTCCCATCAGGCAAAAGGTTTAGAAGAGTGAAAATGCACACCTCCAGATTCAGCAACAGTCTGTTCCCAGCTGTAAGCTGGTAACTCACGGTCCTCTCATCAACCAGTGTGCAGCCTTCACCTCCCATCTACCTCTTTGGAGACCTTTGAACTATCTTTAATTGGACTTCAATGCTATATCTTGGATGTTGTACCCTTTACCCGTTACCTAAGCACTGCGGACAGCTTGATTGTATTCATATGTCGTCTTTGACTGGATAGAACACAAACAAAATCTTTTCACTGCACCTCGTAAAACTTGACAATAATAAACTCTACAAAAAAAATGTAGGCTTCGGGCAGAAAGCACAGATTGTGAATATCACAACCTGGGGGGGATTTAAATGATTTGTGTGGGATCAGCAATCAGAACGCATTCTGCACTGAAACCAATTGAAAGGATTATAACGTTGCACAACTTTGTTTTCTGATAATTTGAACATTAACGTTGGAAGCATTTTTCATCATTTAGCTCACCAACTAAGTGTAAATACATGACCTCTTTGCCTTTTGGAATGCTTAATAAAACCTTGCACAGTGCAATTTTCAGTTATAAACTGTGGAATGTATTTTTGCTCATGATTCAAACGCAGTAAAACAGGAGCAAGAGTTGGACAAGCATTGGCCACCATTTAATATAATCCTGGCTGATCCTCTGTCTCAATAATATATTCCTACTTGCACTTCACATATATTGATGCTCGTTGCATCTAGAAATTGATTCCCTACTTAAATACATATAGCAACGTGGCCTCTACAATCATTCATAAGTTCAAACGTTTGAGGAACAGCATTAGGCCATTCAAAACCCATCAAGTTTACTCCGTCATTCAATCATGGCTGACCGACTTATCTCTCCCTCCAAACCCCATTCTCCTGCTTTCTGCCCATAACCCCTGACACCCTTACTAATGAAGAATCTATCTATCTATGCCTTACAAATATCCATTGAGGGCTTCCACAGCCTTCTCATCATTATAATCATACTTTATTAGCCAAGTATGTGTTGCAACATACGAGGAATTTGATTTGCCGTACAGTCATACCAATAAAAAGCGACAAGACACACAAAGTACATTTTAACATGAACATCCACCACAGTGACTCCTCCACATTCCTCACTGGCCAAAAAAAAAGTTCAATCGCTTCCCTTCTTTGTTCTCCCGTGGTCGGGGGCCTTGAACCTTCCGTTGACGGGGCGATCTTGGCTCCCATGGCCGGCGGTCGATCCCTCAGTGTCGGGGCAATCAAGCTCCCACATCGGGGGGATCTCAGCTCCCGCGCCGAGCAATTGGACTCAGGGTCAGGGCTACTCGAACCTCCTGCGACTTTGGAGCTTCCCGACAACAGCCGCGCCGTTGTGTTTGGCTGCCTGCCACTGTATGTTTCTTTTTTTTCCTAGTCAGATGTGCAGCACTTTGGTCAACGTGGGTTGTTTTTAAATGTGCTATACAAATAAATTGACTTGACTTGACTTGACATCAGACTCTACCCGAGACTGCGAGCTCCTCGATGGTGAAATCTGCAGGCCGCTGTTGGAGCGTCGATCCGCAGGCCGCAGTTGGAGCAATGTAAGTCCACGGCCCCACGGTGGGGCTCAAAGTCAGTCTCAAGTGAGGCCGCCAGCTCCATCATATTAGGCCGCAGAGCGACCAGAGATACGATCCGGAAAACAATCGTATCTCCGGCAAGGTAAAAGAAGGCAAAGAATTCCACAGATTCACCACTCGAATCACTAATCTGTCAATTCCTTTAAAATCTAAGCCAATGTTTTAGGCTCAATACCTTGTGGGACCTTCACCACCCTCCCGGCTGAACCCAGGCCTGGACCACCGAAACTGCCGCAGCTGCCGACTCCCACCACTTCCCCGGGACCTTTTTCAACTTTCATTCCCCTCAATACATTGTTTCATGTTTAAAACACCTCCATATGGTGTGGATAGAGTTGCAACTTACAAAACGTTTTAGCAGTGAGATTTTCAACCTATTTACTCATAGAACAATCAAGTTTTACTGACAAAGTTTTCCGAGAAACAGTGCTGTCTGAAAGGTCAATACTCATACTGCATTCTTTGTTCTCGCTGAGCTTTGTGACCTATTTAAACGTCAGACACAACTTCATGTACGTTTTTGCAGCTTCACTCGCGGAGATCA